>NW_026909042.1:0-259000 GCF_033115175.1 Lepus europaeus
TACAGCACTGCTGTATACTGCGTTTGCCAACTCATGAGCTACAAAAATCCCATACAGTGGGTATGCTTAACCCCAAGCTACAGAATTGCCGTAAGCTGTGTCTTTTACCTAAAGTTACAAAATGCCCATTAACAGCACTTCTCTACACTCAGGCTACAGAACTCCTTCTAACCAGGTCTCCTGAACTCAGGCTACAAAACGAGGGATAGTGTGTTTCTCTTCACCCAGGTTACCGAACTGCCATAAGCTACCATTTCTACACTCAGGCTGCAGAACTCCCTCAAACCATGGCTCTGTACACTCAGCATGCAGAACTCTTGTAAACTGCTTCTCTCTACTCCTAGGCTACAGCAATGCTGTATACTGCGTCTGCCAAGACGTGAGCTACTAAACTCCCATATAGTGCGTATGCCTAACCCCAAGCTACAGAAGTCCCGTAAGCTGTGTCTTTTACCTAAAGTTACAAAATGCCCATTAACAGCACTTCTCTACACTCAAGCTACAGAACTCCTGCAAGCCATGGCTCTACACACTCAGCATACAGAACTCTTGTAAACTGCTTCTCTCTACTCCCAGGCTACAGCACTCCCATACAGTGTGTTTCATAAACTTTGGTTACAGAACTGCTGTATAGTGCGTAGGTCTAACCCCAAGCCACAGAACTACTGCTAACTGTGTCTCCTGCACTCAGGCTACAGGACGCAGGCATACTGTGTCTCTCCACACCCAGGTTACACAACTCCCATACGCTGCGTCTCCTACACTCAGGCTGCAGAACTCCCACAAATATGTCTCTCTACACTCAGCATACAGAACTCTTGTGAACTGCTTTTCTCTACTCCCAGGCTACAGCACTGCTGTATACAGCAGCTGTCAAATCATGAGCTACTGAACTCCCATATAGTGCATATTCTTAACCTCAAAATACAGAACTGCCATAAGCTGTGTCTTCCACCCAAAGGTTACAGAACACCCGTGAACAGGGCCTCTCTGCACTCAGGATACAGAATTCTTGCTTACTGCATCTGCTGAGGTCAGGCTACAGAACATAGGTATGCTGTGTCTCTCTACAGCCAGGTTACAGAACTGCCCTAAGCTACCACTCCTACACTCAGGCTGCCAAACTCCCGCAAGCCATGGCTCTGTACACTCAGCATACAGAACTCTTGTAAACTGCTTCTCTCTACTCAAAGGCTACAGCACTCCCATATAGTGGGAATCATACACTTTGGTTACAGAACTGCCATATAGTGCATAGGCCTAACCGCAAGCCACAGAACTAACAGTAAGTGCGTCTCCTGCACTCAGGCTGTAGAACGAAGGTATACTGGTCTCTCTACACCCAGGTTAGACAACTCCCATATGCTGTTTCTCCTACACTCAGGCTGCAGATAGCACACAAACCATGTCTCTCTACACTCAGCATACAGAACTCTTGTAAACTCTTTCTACTAAGAGCCTACAGCACTGCCAGCTACTACGTCTGCCAAATCATGAGTTACTGAACTCCTATATAGTGCGTATGCCTAACCCCAAGCTACAAAACTCCCAAAAGTTGTGTCTTCTGCCCTAAGGTTACAGAATGCCCCATGAACAGCAATTCTCTACACTCAGGCTACAGAACTCCTTCTAACCGCGTCTCCTGCATTCAGCCTGCTGAACGCAGGTATAGTGCATCTCTCTACACCCAGGTTACAGAACTGCCCTAAGCTACCACTCCTACACTCTGGCTGCAGAACTCCCACAAACCATGGCTCTGTACACTCAGGATACAGAACTCTTGTAAACTGCTTCTCTCTACTCCCAGGATACAGCACTCCATATACTGTGTTTCATATATGTTGTTTACAAAACTGCTGTATAGTGCGTCGCCCTAACCCCAAGCCACAGAACTACCGCTAACTGCGTCTACTGTACTCAGGCTACAGAATGCAGGTATACTGCGTCTCTCTTCACTTAGGCTACAGAACTCCCATATACTGCATCTCTCTACATCAGGATACACAACTCCCGTACCATGGCTCTCATATACTCAAACTGCAAAACTCCCTCAAACCATGTCTCTCTACACTCAAGATACAGAACTCTTGTAAACTGCTTCTCTCTACTCCCAGGCTACAGCACCCCCATATACTGTGTCTGCTACACTAGGTTACAGAACTCCCATATAGTGTGTATGACTAACCCCAAGCTACAGAACTCCCGAAAGTTGTGCCTTCTGCCCTAAGGTTACAGAATGCCCCATGAACAGCACTTCTCTACACTCAGGCTACAGAACTCCTTCTAACCGCGTCTCCTGCATTCAGCCTGCTGAACGCAGGTATACTGCTTCTCTCTACACCCAGGTATAGAACTGCCCTAAGGTACCACTCCTATACTCAGCCTCTAGAACTTCCGAATACCATGTCTCTCTACACTCAGCATACATTACTCTTGTAAACTGCTTCTCTCTACTCCCAGGCTACAGCACTCCCATATACTATGTTTCATACACTTAGGTTACAGAACTGCCTATAGTGCGTATGCATAACCCCAAGCTACAGAACTCCCATAAGCTGCATCTCTTGCACTCAAGCAAAAGAATGCAAGTATACTGCATTTCTCTTCACCCAGGTTACACAATTCCTGTACGCTGCCTCTCCTACACTAAGGATTCAGACCTCCCACAAAACACGGCTCTGTACACTCAGGGTACAGAACTCTTGTGAACTGCTTCTCTCTACTCCCATGCTACAGCACTCCCATATAGTGTGCTTCATACACTTTGGTTACAGAACTGCTATATAGTGTGAATGCATAACCCCAAGCTATAGATCTCCAGAAAGCTGTGTCACATACACTCAGGGTACTGAACTTCTGTAAGCTTAGACTCTCTATACCCAGGTCATAGAACTCCCGTTTACTGCATCTGCCAACTCTCAGGCGACAGAAATCACGTATCCTGCGAGTGCCTAATGCCAACCTACAGAACTCCCGTAAGCTGTGTCTTTCGCACGAAGGTCGCAGAACGCCATTGACAGCACTTCTATACACTCAGGTTACAGAATTCCCATTAACTGCGTCTTTTAACTCAGGCTACAGAATGTTAGTATACTGCGTCTCTTACATCCAGGTTACAGAACTGCCCTAAACTACTACTCCTACACTCAGCTACAGAACTCACGTATATTGCATCTCTCTGCACCCAGGTTACACAACTCCCATACGCTGCCTCTCCTACATTCTGGCTGCAGAACTCCCGAAAACCATGGCTCTGTACACTCAGGATACAGAACTCTTGTAAACTGCCTCTACTACTCCCATGCTACAGCATTCCCATATAGTGTGTTTCATACACTCTGGTTACAGAACTGCCTTATAGTGCTTATGCCTAACCCCAAGCCACAGAACTACCACTAACTGCATCTCCTGCTGTCAGGCTACAGAATACAGGTATACTGCCTCTCTCTACACCCAGGTTACACAACTCCCATATGCTGCGTCTCCTACACACAGGCTGCAGAACTCCCACAAACCATGTCTCTCTACACTCAGCATACAGAACTCTTGAATACTGCTTCTCTCTACTACCAGCCTACAGCACTGCCTTATACTACGTCTGCCAACTCATGGGCTACAGAACTCCCATATAGTGCATATGCCTAAGCCCAAGCTACAGAAATCCCATAAGCTGTGTTTTCTGCACTAAGGTTATATGATATCCATTAACAGTGCCTCTCTACATTCAGGCTACAGTACTCTCCCTAACTGTGTCTGCTGCACTAAGGCTACAGAATGCAGGTATACTGCGTCTCTCTACACCCAGGCTACAGAACTGCCCTAAGATACCACTCCTTCACTCAGGCGCAGAACTCCTGAAAACTATGTCTCTCTACACTCAGGATACAGAACTCTTGAAAACTGCTTCTCTCTAATCCCAGGCTACAGCACTCCCATATACTGTGTTTCATATAATTAGGTTACAGAACTGCCGTATAGTGGGTATGCATAACCCCGAGTTATGGAACTCCCATAAGCTGCATCTCTTGCACTCAAGCAAAAGAACTCAAGTATAATGCATCTCTACACCCAGGTTACACAACTCCCATGCCCTGGTTCTCCTACACTCAGGCTGCAAAACTCCCGCAAACCATGGCCCTGTACACTCAGAATACAGAACTCTTGTAAACTGCTTCTCTCTACTCCTAGGCTACAGCATTCCCATATACTGTGTCTCGTACACCTAGGTTACAGAACTGCCATATAATGCATATGCCTAACCCCAAGCTACAGAACTCCGGAATGCTGTGTCGCTACACTCAGGATAGTGAACTTCTGTAAGCTTAGACTCTCTACACCCAGGTCATAGAACTTCTGTTTACTGCATCTGCCAATCTCAGACAACAGAAATCCCATATCCTGCGTATGCATATCCCCAAGCTACAGAACTCCTGTAAGCTGTGTCTTCCGCACTAAAGTTACAGAACACCCATTGACAGCGCCTCTCTAACCTGAGGTTACAGAACTCCCATTAAGTGCGTTCCTACACTCAGGCTACAGAATGCAAGTATACTGCGTCTCTCTACATCCAGGCTACAGAAGTGCCCTGAGCTACCAATACTATACCCAGGCGATAGAACTCATGTATACTGCATCTTTCTACACCCAGGTTACACAAATCCCGTATGCTGCGTCTCCTACACTCAGGCTATAGAACTTCCACAAACAATATCTCTACACTCAGGATACAGAACTCTTGTAAACTGCTTCTCTCTGCTCCCAGGCTAGAGCACTGCTGTATACTGCATCTGCCAACTCTCAGGTGACAGAAATCCGTATCCTGCAAATGACTAACCCCAAGCTACAGAACTCCCGCAAGCTGTGTCTTCTGACCTAAGGTTACAGAATGCTCATTAACAGCACTTCTCTACACTCAGGCTACAGAACTCTGGCTAACTGCGATTGCTGCACTTAGGCTACAGAACGCAGGTATACTGCGTCTCTCTACACACAGGTTACAATCCTGCCCTAAGCTACCACTCCTACACTCAGGCTGCACACAAACCATGTCCCTGTACACTCAGGCTACAAAACTCTTGTAAACTGCTACTCTCTACTCCCAGGCTACAGCACTCCCTCATACTGTGTCTCATACACTTAGGTTACAGAACTGCTGTATACTGTGTATGCCTAACCAGAAGCTACAGAACTCCGGTAAGGTGCATCGCTTACACTCAGGGTACTGAACTTCTGTAAGATTAGACTTTCTACGTCCAGGTGATAGAACTCCTGTTTACTACATCTGCCAACTCTCAGGCGACAGAAATCCCGTATCCTGCCAATGCCTAACCCCAAGTGACAGAACTCCCGTGAGCTGTGTCTTCTGCACTAAGCTTACAGAACGCCCATTGCCAGCACCTCTATACACTCAGGTACAGACTCCCATTAACTGCATCCCCTATACTCAGGCTACAGAACACAAGTATGCTCTGTCTCTACACCCAGGCCACAGAACTACCCTAAGCTACCACTCCTACATTCAGTCTACAGACTCACGTATACTGCATCTCTCTACACCCAGGTTACACAACTCCCATATGCTGCCTCTCCTACATCAGGCTGCAGAATTCCCGCAAACCATGGCTCTGTACACTCAGAATACAGAACTCTTGTAAACTGCCTCTACTACTCCCATGCTACAGCATTCCGATATAGTGTGTTTCATACACTCTGGTTACAGAACTGCCATATAATGCATATGCCTAACCCCAAGCTACAGAACTCCGGAATGCTGCGTCGCTACACTCAGGGTACTGAACTTCTGTAAACTTAGACTCTCTACACCCAGGTCATAGAACTCCCGTTTACTGCATCTGCCAACTCTCAGGCGACAGAAATCCGTATCCTGCAAATGCCTAACCCCAACCTACAGAACTCCCATAAGCTGTGTCTTCCCCACTAAGGTTACAGATGCCCATTGACAGCAGCTCTATACACTCAGGTTACAGAGTTCCCATTAACTGCTTCACCTACACTCAGCCTACAGAACCCCAGTATACTGCGTCTCTTACACCCAGGTTACAGAAATGCCCTAAGCTACCACTCCTAGAGTCAGGCTGCAGAACTCCCACAAACTATGTCTTTCTACACACAGGATACAGAACTCTTGTAAACTGCTTCTCTCTACTCCCAGGCTACAGCACTCCCATAAGCTGTGTCTTCTGCACTAAGGTTACCGAAGCCCCTTAACAACGCCTCAAAACACTCAGGGTACAGAACTCCCATTTATTGTGTCTCTTACACTCAAGCTACAGAATGCAAGTATAATGTGTCTCTCTACACCCAGGTTACAGAACTGCCCTAAGCTACCACTCCTACACTCAGGCTATAGAACGCATCTATACTGCATCTCTCTACAGCAAGGTTACAGCGCTGCCTTAAGCTACAACTGCTACACTCAAGCTACAGACTCACGTATACTGCATCTCTCTACACACAGGTTACACAACTCCCGTACACGGCCTCTCCTACACTCAGGCTGCAGAACTCCCGCAAACCATGGCTCTGTACACTCAGGATACAGAACTCTTGTAAACTGTTTCACTCTACTCCCAGGCTACAGCACTCCCATATACTGTGTCTCATACACTTAGGTTACAGAACTGATGTATACTGTGTATGCCAAACCAGACTCTACAGAACTCTGGTAAGGTGCATCACTTAAACTCAGGGTTCTAAGCTTCTGTAAGCTTTGACTCTCTACACCCAGGTCATAGAACTCCTGTATACTGCGTATACGAACTCTCAGGTGACAGAAATCCCATATCCTGTGAATGCCTAACCCCAAGCGGCAGAACTCCTATAAGCTGTGTCTTCTGCACTAAACTTGCAGAATGCCCATTGCCAGCACCACTATACACTCAGGTTACAGAATTCCCATTAACAGCATACCCTACAATCAGGCTACAGAATGCAAGTATACTCTGTCTCTCTATACCAGGGTACAGAACTGCCCTAATCTACCAGTACTACACTCAGGCTACAGACTCATGTATACTGCATCTCTCTAGACCCAGGTTACACAAATCCCGTGCGCTGTCTCTCCTACACTCAGGCTGCAGAACTCCCACAAACCATGGCTCTGTACACTCAGGATATAGAACTCTTGTAAACTGCTTCTCTCTACTCCCAGGCTACAGCATTCCCATATAGTGTGTTTCATACACTTCGGTTACAGAACTGCCGTATAGTGTGTATGCCTAACCTCAAGCCACAGAACTAACGGTAACTGCGTATCCTGCACTAAGGCTTCAGAATGCAGGTATACTGCCTATCACTACACCCAGGTTACACAACTCCCATACGCTGCATCTCCTACACTCAGGCTGCAGAACTCCCGCAAACCATGTCTCTCTACACTCAGGCTATAGAACTCCCGTTAAATGCATCTCCTACACTCAGGCTACAGAATGCAAGTATACAGCGTCTCCCTGTCTCCCTACACCCAGGTTACAGAACTGCCGTAAGCTACCACTCCTATCCTCAGGCTAAGGAACTCACGTACATTGCATCTCTCTACACCCAGGTTACACAACTCCCATACGCTGCCTCTCCTGCACTCAGGCAGAAGAACTCCTGCAAACCATGGCTCTGTACACTCAGCATACAGAACTCTTGTAAACTGATTTTCTCTACTCCCAGGCTACAGTACTCCTCTTTACTGTGTCTCATACACTTAGGTGCAGAACTGCCATATAGTGCGTATGCCAAACCCTGGCTACAGAACTCCCGTAAGCTGCATATCTTACACTCAGTCTACAGAGGTTCTGTAAGCTTAGACTCTCTACACCCACGTCATAGAACTCCTGTTTACTGCATCTGCCAACTGTCAGGTGACAGAAATCCCGTATCCTGCGAATGCCTAACCCCAAGGTACAGAACTCCTGTAAGCTGTGTCTTAAGCACTAAGGTTACAGAAAGCCCATTGACATCAACTCTCTACATTCAGGTTACAGAACTCCCATTAACTGTGTCGCCTATACTCAGGCTACAGAACGCAAGTATAGTGTGTCTCTCTACAGCCAGGTTACAGAACTGCCCTAAGCTAGAACTCCTACACTCAGGTACAGAACTCACGTATATTGCATCTCTCTATACCCAGGTTACACAACTTCCGTACGCTGCCTCTTCTACAGTCAGGCTGCAGAACTCCCACAAACCATGTCTCTCTACACTCAGGCTACAGAGCTCTTGTAAACAGCTTCTCTCTACTCCCAGGCTACAGCACTGCCATGTACTGTGTTTTATACACTTTGATTACAGAACTGCCATATAGTGCGTATTCCTAACCCCAAGCTACAGAACTCCCGTAAGCTGCATCACTTACACTCATGCTAATGAACTTCTGTAAGCTGAGTCTCTCTACATCTTGGTTACACAACTCCCGTGCCCTGCCTCTCCTACACTAGGGCTGCAGAACTCCCGCAAACTATGTCTCTCTACAAACAGGATAAAGGACTCTTGTAAACTGCGTCTCCTAAACTCAGGTTACAGAACGCAAGTATACAGTGTCTCTCTACACCCAGGTTACAAAACTGCCCTAAGCTACCACTCCAACATTCAGTCTACAGAACTCACGTATATTGCATCTCTCTACACCCAGGTTACATAACTCCCGTACGCTGCCTCTCCTACACTCAGATTGCAGAACTCCCGCAAACCGTGTCTCTCTATGCTCAGGCTACAGAACCCCCTTTAACTGCGTCTGCTACACTCAGGCTACAGAATGCAAGTATACAGCATCTCTCTACATCCAG
The DNA here is from genome assembly GCF_033115175.1 of Lepus europaeus. Taxonomy (NCBI): domain Eukaryota; kingdom Metazoa; phylum Chordata; class Mammalia; order Lagomorpha; family Leporidae; genus Lepus; species Lepus europaeus. Next base: position 8,796 of record NW_026909042.1, read on the forward strand.
GTTACAGAACTGCCACAAGCTACCACTCCTACAATCAGGCTACAGAACTCACTCTCTACACCCATGTTACACAAATCCTGTACGCTGCATCTCCTACACTCAGGCTTCAGCATTCCTGCAAACCATGTCTCTCTACACTCAGGATACAGAACTCTCGTAATCTGCTTCTCTCCACTACCATGCTACTGCACTCCCATATACTGTGTCTCATACACTTATGTAACAGAACTGCTGTATAGTGCGTATGCCTAACCCCAAGCTACAGAACTTCCATAAGCTGTGTCACTTTTACTCAGGCTACTGAATTTCTGTACACTTAGACTCTCTAGACCCAGGTCATAGAACTCCTATTTACTACATCTGCCAACTCTCAGGCAACAGAATTCCTGTATTCTGTATATGCATAACCCCAAGGTACAGAACTCCCGTAAGCTGTGTCTTCTGCACTAAGCTTACAGAACCTCCATTGACAGAGTCTTTCTACACTCAGGCTACAGAAGTCCCATTAACTGCATCTCCTTCAGGGTACAGAACTCAAATTTACTGTGTCTCTCTACATCCAGGTTACAGAACTGCCCTAAGCTAACACTCCTACACTCAGGCTACAGAATGCATGTATACTGAGTCTGTACACCCACATTACACTAATCCCGTATGCTGCTTATCCAATACTTGGCATGCAGAACTCCTGCAAACCAAGTCTCTCTACACTCAGGCTACAGAACTCTGGTAAATGGCTTCTGTCTACTCCCAGGTTAGAGCACTGCCATATACTAAATCTGCCAACTCTCGGGCTACAGAACTCACATATAGTGCTATACCCAAGCTACAAAACTCCCGTAAGCTGTGTCTTCTACACTAAGTTTACAAAATGCCCATTAATGCACCTCTCTACACACAGGCTACAGACTCCCCCTAAGTGTGTCTGCTGCACTCAGGCTACAGAACACAGGTATACTGCATCTCTCTACACCCAGGTTACAGATCTGCCCTAAGCTACCACTCCTACACTCTGGCTACAGAACTCACAAAACACCCGTTTACTGCATCTGCCAACTCTCAGGTGACAGAACTCCCGTATACTACCTATGCCTACACCCAAGCTACAGAACTCCCGTTAACTGTGTCTCCTACACTCTGGCTGCAGATGTCCCGCAAACCATGTCTCTCATACACTCAGGCTACAGAACTCACTTACACTGCATCTCTCTACATCCAGGTTACAGAATTCCCCTACACTGCCTCTCCTATGCTCAGGCTACAGAACTTGCACAAATCCTGTCTCTGTTGTACTCAGACTACAGAACTCAGGGATACTGCATCTATGTACACCCTGTTTATGGTATTCCTGTACGCTGCATCTCCTACACTCAGTCTAAGGCACTCCTGGAAACTCTGTCTCCTACAGTCAGGCTGCAGAACTCCTGTAAACCGTATCTATCTAATCCTAGGTTACAGAACTCCTGAATACTGTGTCTGACAACTCTCATGCTACAGAACCTCCCTATACTGCGTATGCCTACAGCTTAGCTACAGAACTCCTGTAATCTGTGTCTACTACACTAAGGTTACTTAAATACATAAAGCGTCTCTGACACTCAGGATACAGAACATAGATATACTGCATCTCTCTACACCCAGGTTACACAACTCCTGTACGCTGCCACTCTTACATCCAGCTACAGAACTCCTGTAAACCATGTCTCTCTACACTCATGCTACAGAACTCTTGCAAACTGCTTCTCTGTATTCCCAGTCTACAGCACTCCTGTATACTGTGTCTCATACACTTAGGTTGAGGAACTATTCTATACTTTGTATGCCTAACCCCAAGCTACAGAACTCCCGTAAACTGTGTCTCCTACACGCAGGCTACTGAACTCCCGTAAGCTGCATTTCTCTACACCCAGGTTACAGAACTCCTGCTTACAGCATCTGCCAACTCTCAGGTGACAGAAATCACCTATGCTGCGTATGCCTACAACCAAGCTACAGAACTCCTGTAAGCTCTGTCTTCTACACTAAGGATACAGAACGCCCATAAACAGTGTCTCTCTACACTCAGGCTACAGAACTCCCGTTAACTGCATCTCCTAACTTAGGCTACAGAACGCAGGTGTGCTGCATCTCTCCACACCCAGTTTACAGAACTGCCCTAAGCTACCACTCCTACATTCAGGCTACAGAATTCAAGTATACTGCATCTCACTACACCCAGGCTACAGAACTCCCATATGCTGCCTCTCCAACATCAGGCTGCAGAACTCCACAAACCATGTCTCTCTACACTCAGGCTACAGAGCTCTGGTAAACTGTTTCTCTCTACTCCCAACTACAATACCACATATACTGTGTCTGCCAACTCTCAGGCTACAGGACTCCCATATAGCGCGTAGGACTATACCAAGCTACAGAACTCCCGTTTACTACATCTGCCAACTCTCAGGTGACAGAACTCCCGTATACTACCTATGCCCACACCCAAGATACAGAACTCCCATTAACTGTGTGTCCTACACTCTGGCTGCAGAACTGCCACAAAACATGTCTCTCCTACACTCAGGCTACAGAACTCACTTACACTGCATCTCTCTACTCCCAGGTTACAGAATTCCCATACACTGCCTCTACTACGCTCAGGCTACAGAACTTCCACAAATCCTGTCTCTCCTATACTCAGGCTACGGAACTCAGGTATACTGCATCTCTCTACACCCTGGTTATGGTACTCCCATACGCTGTATCTCCTACACTCAGGCTAAGGCTATTTCGGAAACTGTGTCTCCTACAGTCAGGCTAGAACTCCCGTAAACTGTATCTCTCTAATCCTAGGTTACAGAACTCCTGAATACTGCGTCTGCCAACTCTCAGGCTACAGAACTCCCGTATAGCGTGTAGGCCTACACCCAAGCTACAGAACTCCCATACTCTGTGTCTCCTACACTAAGATTACAGAACTTCCATCAACTGCGTCTCATACATTCAGGTTACAGAACTGCCATATAGTGCGTATGCCTAACCCCAAGCTACAGAACTCCCATAAGCTGTGTCTCCTACACTCAGGCTACAGAACTCCCATAAGCTGAATCTCTCTACACCCAGGTTACAGAATTCCCTTTTACTGCGTCTGCCAACTCTCAGGTGACAGAACTCGTGTATCCTGTGTACGCCTACACCCAAGCTATGGAACTCACGTAAGCTGTGCCTTCTACCTTAAGGTTACTGGACTCTCATAAACTGCATCTCCCTACACTCAGGCTACAGAATTCCCATGAACTGCATCTCCTACACTAAGGCTACAGAACTCCTGTAAGCTGCGTCTCCTACACTCAGGCTAAGAACTCCTGTAAGATGCGTCTCCTACATTCAGGCTACAGAACTCCTTCTAACCGGGTCTCCTGAACTCAGGCTACAGAACGCAGGTATACCTCGTCTCTCTACACCCAAGTTACAGAACTGCCCTAAGCTACCACTCCTGCACTTAGGCTACAGAACTCTGGTAAACTGCTTATCTCTACTCCCAGGCTACAGCACTCCCGTATACTGTGTCTGTCAACTCTCAGGCTACAGAACTCCCATACTCTTCATCTCCTACTCAAAGGTTACAGAACTCCCATCAACTGCATCTCATACCCTCAGGTTACAGAACTGCCGTATACTGCATATGCCTAACCCCAAGCTATAGAACTCCCGCAAGCTGTGCCTCCTACACTCAGGCTACAGATATCCGGGTTACTGCATTTGCCAACTCTCAGTCTACAGAACTCTCATATATCGCGTAGGCCTACACCCAAGCTACAGAACTCCCGTACTCTGTGTCTCCTACAGTATGGTTACAGAACACCCATCAACTTTGTCTGATACACTTAGGTTACAGAACTTCCATATAGTGGGTATGCCTAACCCCAAGCTACAGAACTCCCATAAGCTGTGTCTCCTACACTCAGGCTGCAGAACTCCTATAAGCTGAATCTCTCTACACCCAGGTTACAGGACTCCCATTAACTGCGTCTGCCAACTCTCAGGTGACAGAATTCCTGTATCCTGTGTATTCCTACGCCCAAGCTACAGAACTCCCGTAAGCTGTGTCTTCTACACTAAAGTTACTGAACGCCCATAAACTGCATCTCACTACACTCAGGCTACAGAACTCCTGTAAGCTGCATCTCCTACACTCAGGCTACAGAACACAGGTGTACTGTGTCTCTCTACATCCAGTTTACAGAACTGCCCTAAGCTACCTCTCCTACACTCAAGCTACAGAACTCCGATAGTTGTGTCTGCCAACTCTTAGGATACCGAACTCCTTTATACTGCATATGTCTACACACTACCTACAAAACTTCTGTAAGCTGTGTCTCCTACACTGTTACTGATCTCCCATAAACTGCATCTTTCTACATTCAGGTACAGAATGCAGGTATACTGTGTCTTTCTACACCCAGGTAACAGAATTGCCCTAAGCTAACACTCCTACACTCAGGCTACAGAATTCATGTTTACTGTATCACTGCATCTATCTACACCCAGGGTACAGAAATCCCATAAGCTGCCTCTCCTACACTCAGGCTGCAGAACTCCCACAAGCCATGTCTCTCTACAATCAGGCTACAGAACGCAGGTATACTGCTTCTCTCTTCTCCCAGGCTACAGCAATCCAGTATACTGCTTCTCCCAACACTCAGGCTACAGAACTGCCATATAGTGCGTATGCCCACACCCAAGCTACAGAACTCCCTTACTGTACGTCACCTTTACTAAGGTTACAGAACTCCAATCAACTGCATCTCATACACTCAGGTTACAGAACTGCTGTATACTGCATATGCCTAACCCTAAGCTACAGAACTCTCAGAAGCTGCGTCTCGTATACTCATGCTACAGAACTCAGGTATACTGCAGCTCACTATACCCAGGTTACTGAACTCCCATATACTGCATCTGCCAACTCTCAGGCAACAGAACTGCCATATACTGCGTATGCCTGCACCCAAGCTACAGAACTCCCGTAAGCTGTGTCTGCTACACTAAAGTTACAGAACACACATAAACTGCATCTCTCTACACTGAGGCTACGTAACTCCCATTAACTATGTCTCCTACACTCAGGCTACAGAACTCCCGTAAGTTGCATCTCCTGCATTCAGGCTACAGAACTCAGGTATACTGTGTCTCTCTACACTCAGGTTACAGAACTGCCCTAAGCTACCGCTTCTACACTCAGGCTACAGATCTCACGTATACTGCATCTCTCATCATGCAGGTTATGAAACTCCCGTAGGTGGCCTCACCTACACTTGGGCTGCAGAACTCGCCCAAACCATGTCCCTGTACACTCAGGCTACAAAACTCTTTTAAACTGCTACTCTCTACTCCCAGGTTACAGAACTCCCGCATCTTGTCTGGCAAATCTCAGGCTATAGAACTCCTGTATACTGTGTATGCCTACACCCTAGCTACAAAACTCCTGTAAGCTGTGTCTGCTACACTAACGTTACTGAACGCCCATAAACTGTGTCTCTCTACACTTAGGCTACATAACTCCCGTTAACTGTGTCTCCTACACTCAGGCTACAGAACTCCCATAAGCTGCCTCTCCTTCACTCAGGCTGCAGAACTCACATAAGCAGCGTCTTCTATACTCAGACTGCAGAACGCAGGCATACTGCGTCTCTATACACACACATTACAAAACTCCCCTAAGCTACATCTCCTACACTCAGGCTAAAGAACTCAGGTATGCTGGATTGCTCTACACCCAGGTTACAGAACTCCCATTGACTGCATCTCCTACATCAGGCTACAGAACTCCCATGAAATGTATCTCTCTAACACTAGGTTACAGAACTCCCATATACTGTGTCTGCCAAGTTTCAGGCCATAGAACTCCCGTATAGTGTGTATGCCTACGCCCAAGCTACAGAACTCCCATAAGCTGTGTCTTCTACACTAAGGTTACTGAACACCCATAAACTGCATCTCTCTACACTCAGGCTACAGAACTCCCATAAGCTGCCTCTCCTTCACTCAGGTTACAGAACTCACATAAGCTGTGTCTCCTATACTCAGGCTGCAGAACACAGGCATACTGCTTCTCTATACACACATGTTACAAAACTCCCTTAAGCTACATCTCCTACACTCAGGCTAAAGAACTCAGGTATGCTGGATTGCTCTACACCCAGGTTACAGAACTCCCATTGACTGCATCTCCTACATCAGGCTACAGAACACAGGTATACCGCATCTCTCTACACCCATTTTATAGGATATCCCCTAAGGTACCACTCCTACACTCAGGCTAAGAACTCACGTATACTGCATCTCTCTTCACCCAGGTTACAGAACTCCCAAAAACTGCCACTCCTACACTAAGGCTCCAGAAATCTTGCCAACCATGTCTCTACCCCCAGGCTACCGAACTCCCGTATATTGCATATGCCTATACCCTAGCTACAGAGCTCATGTAAGCTATGTCTCCTACACTAAGATTACTGAACTCCCATACACTGTGACTCCTACCCTCAGGCTACAGAGCTCAGGTATACTGCATCTCTCCTCACACAGGTTACAGATCCCCTGTAAGCTGCCAATTCCTATGCCGATGCTGCCGAACTCCCGCAACCATGTCTCTCTACACTCAGGCTACAGAACTATTGTAAACTGCTTCTCTCTACCCTCAGGCTACAGAACTGCCATATACTGCACGTGCCTACACCCAAGCTACAGAACTCCCATAAGCTGTGTCTTCTACACTAATGTTATTGAACGCCCATAAACTGTGTCTCTCTACACTCAGGGTACAGAACTCCCGAAACTGCCTCTCCTACACTCATGCTACAGAACACTGGTATACTGCATCTCTCTACACCCAGGTACAGATCTCCCCTAAGGTACCACTCCTACACTCAGGCTACAGAACTCACGTATACTGAATCTCTCTTCACCCAGGTTACGGATCTCCCGTACTCTGCATCTCCTACACTCAGGCTGTAGAACTCCCACAAACCATGTTTCTCTACACTCAGGCTACAAAACTCCCGTGAAGTGTATCTCTCTAACCCTAGGTTACAGAACTCCTGTATACTGCGTCTGGCAACTCTCAGGCTACAACACTCCCATATAGTGAATATGCCTACACCGCATATTCAGTACTCCCGTAAGCTGTGCCTTCTACACTAAGGTTACAGAACGCCCATAAACCACATTTCTCCACACTTAGGCTACAGAACTCCCGTTACCTGCATCTCCTACACTCAGGCTATAGAATTCCTGTAAGCTGCCTCTACTACACTCAGGCTACAGAACGCTGGTATACTGCATCTCTCTACACCAAGGTTACAGATCTCCCCTAAGTTACCACTCCTACTCTCAGGCTACAGAACTCACGTATACTGCATCTCTCTTCACCCAAGTTACAGAACTCTTGCAAGCTGCCTCTGCTACACTCAGGTTGCAGAACTCCCGCAAACCATGTCTCTCTACACTCAGGGTACAGAACTCTTGTAAACTGCTACTGTCTACTCCCAGGTTACAGAACTCCCATATACTGCGTCTGCCAACTCTCTGTCTTGCTATAGTGCTTGCAACTTTCTGTTTTCTCCACCCTTTTATTCATTGTTTCTTAAAGTAATGATGTGTTGGGGCACAGCAGGTTAATGCATTGGCCTGAAGCACCAGCATCACATATAAGCACTGGTTCAAGTCCCAGCTTCTCCACTTCCCATCCAGCTCTCTGCTATGGTCTGGGAAAGCAGTAGAATATGGCCCAAGTCCTTGGCCCCCTGTACCTGCACGGGAGATCCAGAAGAAGCTCCTGGCTCCTGGCTTTGGATGGGCACAGCTCCAGCCATTGTAACTCACATTAGTTTACTTCATCCTAGGGCACTGCACCATCAAGATCAGCTGCTTTCCTCAGAAAACCCCTTGCTGTGGCACATGCCACACATCAGAATTGCATGGTTTCAGAAGTCCCCTTACTTGCCATACACTTCCAGCAGCATCTCCATCACCTTGGCAGAGGATCAGGTGCCCCAGGTGCTGAACTCATTAAGGAGCTGTGCCTGCTAAGGAATGACTGGAAGCTGGGTACATCATTGTATGCCTGGGCATGTCACAGGACATCGACAGCTGAGCACACAAGTCAGTGGGGGGATAACCTTGGTACAAGAGCTGAGCCCAGCTCAGCTGAGAATAGCATAGAATAGCTAGGAATTGGGAACATCAAAGGAAATTAGGGACCATAGTGCACTGCAAGAGAGTGGTGAGTTAATCAGCTGTGTCCACTGCCAAGTGACTGTGAAGTGTATGTCAAAGAGGAAGATGCCCTGGATATGCAGGATGAGTCAGTGGCCATTCAGGTAGGAGCCAGCCCTTCCTCCTGACAGCAAAGACTGAAGCTTCCTGACCTGAGGACACATGGGTCTCTGGGGAGGAAGTAGTCTCCTGTGGTTAGCTTTATATTAGGGAACAAGAACTGACTTCTCAACATCTTCAAGTAGGTTGAATAGTATGTTGGTAAGTATGAGTTTCATGTAATTTTCAAGAAAGTTCATCCTTCTTATAGTAATAATTAATCTTAGTAGCAATAGACTTGATGCCTGGCTCTGAAAGCTTTAATTTCTCATCAAAGAGCAACATGGGCCCTGGTGAGAAGTCTCCTCTGGACAGAGAATGAGGAAGTTGAGCCTAAAAGACACAATAAGGCAAAAATCTGCAAAACAGAGAGCCCTCACCAGAAAACAAATAACCAAGGACCTTGACATGGAACTTCCCAGCTTTCAGAACTATGAAAACTAGTTTTATTTCCTTTAACCATCATAATATGTGGTATTTTTTAATGTGTCAGGGAGAGGGGCCAACTTGGTGGTATAGAAACAGGATGTTCCTAGATGCACAGGGCAAAATAGATAGCAAGCAGAAGGGAAACAAGCTGGTGACAGAGTCATGGGAAGTTCGTGCAGAGAAGCCCAGGAGTCCACCAGAGACTGCTCAGGTCTACACTAAGGGAGCAAAAAGGGAGGAGAAGTGGCAGAGGTGCAGCAAAGGTGCAGTGGAGAGGTCAAGTGAGGATATGGGCGACACCCCCACATGCAGCGAACCAGGCAAAGAGACAATGGTGAAACATATTCCAAGTCCTAAGAGAAAAAAATCTGTCAACCCAGAATACTGTACCCTATACCCTGCAAAACTCTCATTTATGAATGAAGGAGAAATAAAGATCTTCCACAACAAGCAGAAATTGAAAGAATTTGTAACTACTCTCTCAGCCCTACAAAAGATGCTCAAAGATACACACAGAAACAGGACTATCACTACAAAAGAAGATGAATGCAGAAAATGACCCAGCAAAAGCACAAATGAAATCCAAAATACATAAACAGGACTATTTAAAGAAACATGGCAGGGCAGACAGTACTTAACAATAGTCGCACTGAATGTAAATGGCCTAACACCCCAGTTAAAAGAGAGACTGGCTGAATGGATTAAAAAACAAAACCCATCTATTTGCTGCCTACAAGAAACACACCTTACCAACAAAGATGCACACAGACTGAAAGTGAAAGGATGGAAAAAGATAATTCATGCTAACAGACACCAAAAAAAAAAAGGTGGTGTGGCCATCCTAATATCAGACCAAATAGACTTTAACACAAAACTATTAAAAGAGACAAAGAAGGACACTACATAATGATCAAAGGATCAACTCAACAGGAAGATGTGACTATTATAAATGTATATGTGCCTAAATAGAGGGCACTTAGCTATTTAAAATAATTGTTAAGTGATTTAAAGGGAGATATAGACTCAAATACAATAGTATTTGGGGACTTCAATACCCCGCTTTCAGCAATGGACAGGTGAACCACACAGAAAATCAACAAGGAAACAGCAGAGTTAATTGACACCATAGACCAAATAGATCTAGCAGATATCTACAGAGCCTTCTACCCTACAGCCAGAGAGTATACATTTTCCCTTCAGTGCATGGAACTTTCTCTAGGATGGAACATATTTTAGGCCATAAAGTGAGTCTCAGCAAATTTAAAATTATCAAAATCATACTATGAATCTTCTCAGACCACAATTCAATGAAGCTGGAAAGCAACAACTCAAGAATTAATTTCTACATCATATGGAAATACATGGATAATGAAAAACATGTTTCTGAGTGAACAGTGGGTCATAGAAGAAATCAAAATAGTTATCTAAAAATTAATGGAAACAAATGAAGATGACAATACAAGTTACCAAAATTTGTGATATAGCAAAAGCAGTGTTAAGAGGAAAGTTTATAGCAGTTGGTGCCTACATCAAGAAACTGGAATGCACCAAATAAATTATCTTTCTGTACACCTCAAGGATCTAGAAAAACAGCAGCAAACCAAACCCAAGACTAGTAGAAGAAAAGAAATAAATAAAATTAGAGGAGAAATTAACAAAATTGAAACCAAAAAAACAATATAAAAGGTCAGGAAAATGAAGAGCTGGTTTTTTGAAAAAATAAACAAAATTGATACTACTAGTCAAATTAACCAAAAAAGGAAGGAAAAGACCCAAATCAATAAACATAGAGATGAAAAAGGGATTGTAACAACAGACACCACAGAAATAAAAAGAGTCATCAGAAACTACTGCAAAGAGCTGTATGCCAACAAACTGGGAAACCCACAAGAAATGGATAGATTCCTGGACACATACAACCTACATAAATTGAACCATGAAGACATAGAAAACCTAAACAGACCTGTAACCAAGACAAAAATTAAATTAGTAGTAAAGACTCTCCCAACAAAGAAAAGCTCAGAACTGGATGGATTCACTGCTGAATTATACCAGATATTTACTTATTTACTTATTTCTTAAAGGAAAGAGTTTATTAGGGGAAACCAGACAGACCAGAGGGAAGGGGCTAAGAGGGAAAAAGAGAAGTAGAGTGTAAGAAAGAGAGATCCAGAGAGAGATCAAGAGACACAGAGAGAGACAGAGAGAGGGAGAGAGATGAGGAGATGGAGAGAAAGAGAGCCATGAGTTCAGGAACAGGTCCTTTTTAAACTTTAGTGGGGAGGTGGGCAGGGAAGTAGAAGCAGTGAATCTCATTAGGATGGGGGTGGGGCTGGTGGTTGGGTGTGTGGCCACCAGGCTTCCAGCAATGGTGGTGGGGGCTAGAGCCTAGGATGGTGTCGGGGTTCTACCAGACATTTAAAGAACTAACTCCAATTCTTCTCGTTATTCAAAACAAGTGGAAGGGAGGGGATATTCCCAAAATTATTTCTATGAATCCAGCATCACCTTAATTCCTAAACATGGAAAAGATGCAACAGAGAAAGAATTAGAATTTCCTTGATGAACCTAGATGCAAAAATCCTCAACAAAGCACTAGCCAACTGAATCCAACAACACATCAGAAAGATTATCCACCAAGACCAAGTAGGGCTTATATCTGGTATGTAGGGATGGTACATCATTCACCAATCAATCAATGTAATACATCACATTAACAAACTGCTGAATAAAAACCATATGATTATTTCAATAGATTCAGAGAAAGCATTTGATAAAATACAACAACTTTTCATGATGTAAACTCTAAGCAAATTGGGTAGAGAAGGAACATTCCTCAAAACAATCAAGGCAATTTATGACAAACTCATGGCCAGCATCATATTGAATGGGTAAAAGTTGGAAGCATTCCTACTGAGATCTGGTGCCAAACAGGGATGTACAATCTCATCATTGCTATTCAATATAGACCTGGAAGTAAATGCAGCTGATGGCAAGGGCCTTGAATGATCACTGATGTCATAACTAAGAGTGTTAATTCTTAAATTAACACTTACTCCCCATGTAGGACTTCTTTCCTTAATGAGTTGTACTAGCAGAATTAACTGCAAAACTTGTTCTCAAACAGTACTTTATACATTGTGTGTGTGGGGGGGTGCAAACTGTTGAAATCTTTACTTAGTATAGAGTTGGTCTTCTATATGTAAAGTTAATTAAAATGAATCTTAATGAAGAATGGGATGAGAGATGGAGTAGGAGGTAGGACAGGAGTGGGGTTGGGAGGGTGGTTTTGGGAGGAATACCAACTGTATTCCTAAAGTTGTTCCTACGACATTTGCATTCATTAAATAAAAGCTTTAAAAATATGCAGTATTTTTCTATAGTAGTCCAAAAAGATTGAGAGAGATGATGGTACTAGACTTGGGGTAGTTTCCTAACAAATACTTAGGCGTGTGGAAGTAGATTTGGAACAGCATAATGGGGTGAAAATTTGAATGATATCAAATATATACTAGAAATATGAAGAAAAAAGTTATTCTGCTGTGATCTCAGTTGCAAATCAGGGACAAGTCATAAGAACTTAAATAAGGCAATTAAAATATCAAGAAACTTGGTTTTGTTCTTTTTCTGAGGATCACATTTGTAAGCAATTAAATTGCATATTGAACAGAATACATATAACAAAAATACTAAGCATCATAGGAGAACATGACAAAGAAGCAAGTAGGCTTTTAAAGAACAGCATTTGGTGATTTCAATATCTCACATTGAAAAAGGTATAGAACAACTATGGAAAAAAGGAGAAATATATGAACATTATAAGAGTAAAGTTAAACAGAAATACCACAACACTGAACAAGACAATATGCACTTTTCAAATATACATATATTTTACAGAGAATATAATTTATTAGATTATAAAAGGTCTGAATGAATTTGAAATGATGGAAACCATATGAGGTATTTTCTCTGACCACAACAGATTTCAAGTGAGAATCAGAGATGATTGCTAGGCCTGGTGTTTAAGATGCTACCAAGTATAATTAAATCCCATATCAAAATTCCTGAGTGTAAGTTCTGATTATCCCAGCTTTCTGCTAATGTAAATTCTGGGAGGAAGCAGATGATGGATCAACTAGTTGGGACCTTGCCACCCATAAGGAGTCTTGGATTGAGTTCCTTGTTCCCAGCTTTTGTATCATGCTTGCCAGCTGTTGTGGGTATTTGGGGGAGCCCCCACTCCTTTGCCTTTTTTCCCCCACACTCCCTCTCTCCCTCTCTTTCATTTTCAAATAGAGACAAATCTGTAGAATTAAAAATCTTGAAAACCAAACACAGAATAGTTGAGAAGTTAAAATATGTGGAAAACAAGTATACTTACAAATAACCAGTGATGCATAGAGTAAATCACAAGAGCTATTTACAAATATTATTACAAAACTAAAATGAAAACACAATATGCAAGCACTCTTGTATTTAAAATGATTTACATGGAATTTAAAAGCTACAATACATGCATTTAAAAAATAAATATTTGAAATCATTCAAATGTGTTCTGTCCAACACATTTTGAAGTCTGACTCTCCACCAGACTGGCCAACAACTGCTTTGAATGTAACTCTGGCTATTTGGACTTTATTTGGATTAATTTTTCAATTAAATGCACGTTAACATTTCTGTTCCTTTAATTCTTTGATTATGCTGGGATTTGAGATTTGCATTTTATGATTAGCAACTAGAAGCTCTCCATGAGGCCTAACTAGGGCCAATGAGCTATTTTCAATGGGTAGAACTGGGGGATAGATGGGATGACTAGCCGTACTGTATTATTGATGGGACATAGAAAAGGAGCAATTGCAGATAGAATATCCATCATCACATTTCAATTCCAATTAGCAAAGAGTGTCCATGGCATCAGGATTAAGTGCCCATTCTCAGTGGGTATATCCTCAGAACTAATCTTAATGGAAATCCAATTAGAACCCGGAAAGCACTTTGCTAATAGAGAAGGAAAATAAACACAGATTTTAAATCAAGCTGAGGATCGCTTTGAGGAAGAGAATAATAAAAAAGTATCAAAATCATTGTAAATGATAGAATACAACACACACATACAAACACACACACACACCAATTTATCTGTTGCAGGGGGAACCCTTTGGCTAGATGTGAGCTTAAGTTCTTTCTGCAGGCAAAAAGGAATTCAAAGAAGAGAAACAGAAAAGGGGGTATCTGGAAAGAAATATTTATTGAAAATGAGTTGTTGCCAGGGCCGGCGCCATGGTGCAGCAGGTTAATCCTTTGCCCGGGAGGCTGGCATCCCATATGGGTGCCGGTTCTAGTCCCGGCTGCTCCTCTTCCAATCCAGCTTTCTGCTGTGGCCTGGGAAAGCGGTAGAGGATGGTTCAAGTCCTTGGGCCCCTGCACCCACATGGGAGACCTGGAAGAAGCTCCCAGATCCTGGCTTCAGATCAGCATGGCTCCAGTCATTGCAGCCATCTGTGGAGTGAACCAATGGAAGGAAGACCTTTCTCTCTCTCTCTGTCTCTCTCTCTCACTGTCTGTAACTCTACCTCTCAAATAAATAAAAATATTTTTTTAAAAAAAGTGAGTGTTGCCAAGAGTCTGGGTTACCTCAGACAAAAGTGATTTGCAATTTATGATATTTGGGTTTGTGTTTTAATTGGTTGGGGTGGTGTTTGTGAGAGCTCTATTTTCATTTTCAAATAGGGCAGTGTTGGGGCAGGGCTAGAATATCACCCACTCCCATGCTCCATTTTTAGAAATCTCAGAACTGTCATAGTTTCAGGTGTACAAATGGCTGGGATACATGCATTGAATGTGATAAATGAAGCTACAAACAAGGGGTTGTGTTTCATCAATGTAAGGTGGCAGAATGGGTGCTTCTGGCAGTCCTCAATTTCTAGTATTTACTAGATACCTGCCTCTATCACCTCCAAATGATTCAATAAAATAAAACAGCAGTCTGAACCATGCCAGGTGCATACAATTAAGTCAGAATTGCATTACAAACAGGAGAAATCCACAACAGAGTGGAAGGAAAACAATCTAAGGAAAAAAGGGAAAATAAATATGGGCACAGAATCAACATCAGAATGACTGCCTGCGTACTGGACCACAAGAACCCTCTTTACATTTCGCTTTTTCATCAAATAGAGATTGTGGCAGTGTGGGTGCATCCAGACCTACAGACAGATGAATCTACAAATCTCATAAATCCACAGACTCATTACTTTCTAGGACAGGGCACTAAACATCCAGGAGCAAGGGCCAGCACTGAGGTGTGGTGGGTTAAAGTCCCAGCTTGCAGTACCAGCATCACATATAGGCACTGGTTCAAGTCCCAGTTGCTCCACTTCTGATCCAGGTCCTGCTATGGCCAGCAAAAGCAAAAGAGGATGGCTGAAGTCCATGGGCCCCTGCACCCATGTGGAAAACCTTGAAGAAGCTCCTGGTTCCTGGCTTCAGATTGGCTCAGCTGTGGCTCTTGCAGCCATTTAGGGAGTGAACTAGCAGATATAAGATCTTTCTCTCTCTGTCTATCTCTGCCTCTCTCTCTCTAACTCTGTCTTTCAAAGTAAGAAAAATCCAGGGGTATTAGGTAAAGTGTTATAGCTGCAATATGAGTCAAGTAATATAACTGTAGCCACACCACTGGTTTCTACTAGAATAATGTGAGAAAGGAACCATAGGCAGAAAAGAAAACCACTCCACCAAATAAGTTGGCAATCAAGGAAGGTGATATTTCAAGTAAGTGTTATAGACTGAACATTTGTTAAGAAAATTTGTGAAAGTGTAGTTTATTTACATTATCACATTCAAAATAATGGGGAGCTAAAAATGCAGACTGTATGTCAAAGAGAAAAGCAGATTTTGAAGAACATATAGTCAGCCTGTGTCACACACTTTACTCTGCCATATCAATTCCTTAATTTCTGCTGAGGCATGATTCCAGAAAGGGACTTTCCCATATGTATTACATTTTCAGTGTTTACTCTCTGAAATTTTTCTGACATTTGTGGCAGTTTACCTTTTAGTAAAGGCTTTTCTACTTCCACTGCATACAGAGTGTTTTTTTCAATTGTGTGATTTCTAACATAGTGAGGTGACTTATGGTCATCACATACATGCATGCATTCTCATCTCTGAATGCTTAATGTGTGCTGAAGATTGACAAGGCAAAAATATTTTTCATATTCATTATAAGATTGGGCTTTTTTCCACTTTGTGTGACTTCTCTGTTACCTGTTGAGGTTTAACTTCTGGTAAAGCTTTTTTCTTTTTTCACATTCATTGCATTCAAAAGCTTCCCTTCTGTGCATTGTATGCCTCTTGAGGCTTGGATTTCAGAAAACTGTATTTTCAGATTCATTACATTCATAATGTTTCTCCTCATTGAATTCTCTGATGGTAATGAGGATTGACCTATGCCAAAAGGCTTTTTTTAAGATTTTTATTCATTTGTTTGACAAGTAGAGTTACAGATAGCGAGAGAGAGAGAGAGAGAGAGAGAGAGAGAGAGAGAGAGAAAGGTCTTCCTTCCATTGGTTCACCCCCCCCAGATGGCTGCTACGGCCAGCACACTGCGCTGATTTGAAGCCAGGAGCCAGGTGCTTCCTCCTGGTCTCCCATCCAGGTACAGGGGCCCAGGGACCATGGGCCATAGCAGATAGCTGGACAGGAAGAGGAGCAACCAGGGCTAGAACCAGTACCCATATGGGATGCCGACGCCAAAGGCGGAGGATTAACTTAGTGCACCACAGCTCTGGCCCTGCCACAAGGCTTTTCTATACACATTATATCCAGAAGGTTTCTCCCTTGTCTGAATTTTCTGATTTGAGAATTGACATATGGGAACAGTCTTTTCACACTTATTACATTCATGTTGTTTCTGTCTTGTTTGAATTGTTCATTTCTAATGAAATCTTGGCTGCTGCTAAGTGACTCATTGCACACATGAGGGTTTGCTCCAATGTGAATTCTGTGATGGATGATATGATAGCAACTACATTGAAAAATTTCCCATAAGGTTTACACAATAGAGTTTTTCCCTGTCTGTGTTTTTTTTTATTTGCTATACAGTCTGATTTGTAAATGAAAGGTTTGTCATACTCAATAGATTCATAAGGTTTCTCTATTGTGTGATTGTTGACGTAAGAGGTAAGAATTTATGCACAGTGCATTTCATCAGGTTCACTAGTGAGATGCACGTTGTGGAATAGTTTGCATGCATCAGGTTTCATTTCTGAACAATTTCCTTCTTTGATATTCAGTTTTGGAATGCAGTTTGAGCTTAAATTAAGTGCTTTTCTTAATTCAACTCTCTTGTAAGTTGATGTGTTATTGTTTGTGATTGCATCTTGCTTCAAATTTATGTCTGGAATCTTCTGTTTGGTCTCAATAAAGTCATTTCTTTTCAGGGCAACTTAAATGAGAAAAAATAGCCATATCCATGAATCACATCTAAATATTTCTTCTGAAATGTCCATGTAAATGCAATGAAGATATATGTTAGTCCAGTGACATGAAATTTTAACATATCAGTAAAAGATATTCATTTCTGATTTTATCTTCCATACATTAAGGTAATAAAATTATATCAATAGACTTCACAATGTTCAATGATTTGTTTTTACTACCTTAAATGTTCTCTGAAGTGTGACAGACTGGGTTGTAAGGTAATGTGTACTAATCCAATGCTTGGGATGCCTGCATTCCATAACACTTACAGTTTTGAGTTCCAACTATTCTGCTCCCAAGAGAGCTTTCTGCAAATGTACCATGTAAGGCAACAAGTGATGGTTCAAGCCCTGTCACATACTGGAGAAACCAAATGGAACTGACTTTTGGCTTTAGCCTAGTCCAGCCCAAACTGTTGTAGCATTTAGTGAGTGGCATAATGAATAGATGTCTCTCTATGTCCCTCTCCCACTATCAACCTGTCTTCTAGGTGAAAATTGTAAAATTTTAAATAATGGTGAAATCTTTAGTAAAAATATACATCCACCGTCTTGCTGTATTAAAATGTTGAGTCCTTTCCAATATCCGTTTGCCCCTTTTGCTTTTCTCTATTTTCTCTTAAAAATCATTTCCTATTCCTTTTCCAGCCTTGAAGATGGGGAGATTTTATTGGATCATTACTTGCAGGTAGAGGAGAGGGACATATACCTGTGTAGTAGGAGGACCACAACTTTAGAACATGATTTGAACCTATGACTGTCTCATGTTCAATCTTCCCAGATTAATAGCACTTGTTGGATTTTTCAAATAAAACATCTCTTTATCTGCACTCACTGACAGTTTTCTCCATATTTATAAGAAAGTCTCACATTGTCAGCTTTTCAGACAGCAACAGGTACAGAAAAGGAAAGAAATTCACCAATATACTACCCTGGGATGTACTCTCTACCAGGTTAAGTGATTTGTTTCTACAACCCAGGGTGTTTTGTAAAGTGGGGAGCATTCCCACTGAGTTCCGGTACCAGACAGGGATGCCCACTCTCACCACTGCTGTTCAATGTAGTCCTGGAAGTTTTAGCTAGAGCCATTAGGCAAGAAATCAAAGGGTTACAAATTGGGAAGGAGGAAGTCAAACTATCCCTGTTAGCAGATGGCATGATTCTACATATAGGGGATCCAAAAGACTCCACTAAGAGAATATTGGAACTCATAGAAGAGGTTGGTAAAGTAGCAGGATATAAAATCAGCACACAAAATCAACAGCTTTTGTATATACAGACAATACCATGGCTGAGGAAGAACTTATAAGTTCAATCCCATTCATAACAGCTAAAAAAATAAAATACTTTGGAATAAATATAACTAAAGAGATCAAGAAACTCTACAACAACAAAACAAACAACCCAGTTAAGAGATGGGCCAAGGACTTAAAAACACATTTTTCAAAAGAGAAAATACAAATGGTCAACAGTCATAGGAAAAAAATGTTCAGGATCACTAGCCATCGGTGAAATGTAAATAAAACCACAATGAGGTTTCACCTCACCTCGATTAGAATGGCTTACATACAGAAATCAACTAACAACAGGTGCTGTAGGGGATGTGGGAGAAAATGTACCTTAATCCACCTTTGATGGGAATGTAAACTGGTAATGTCACTATGGAAGACAATGTGGAGATACCTCAAAAATCTGACTATAGACCTTACCATATGGCGCAGACATCCCACTCTTGAAAATGAAATGAAATCAGTAAACTAAAGAACTATCTGCACCCCCATGTTTATTGCAGCTCAATTCACAATAACTAAGATATTGAATCAACTTAAATACCCATCAACCAAAGACTGAATAAAGAATTTATGGGAGGGGCTGGCACTGTGGTTTAGTGAATGAGGCCACCGCCTCTGGTGCTAGCATTCCATGTGGATGCCGGTTCCAGTCCTGGCTGCTCCACTTCTGATCCAGCTCTCTGCTATGGCCTGGGAGAGCAGTGAAGGATGGCCCAGGTGCTTGGGTCCCTGTACCCACATGGGAGACGTGGAGGAGGTTCCTGGCTCCTGGCTTCAGATCAGTGCAGCTCCAGCCATGGCAGCCAGTTGAGGAATGGACCAGCAGACAGAAGATTGATCTCTCTCTCTATCTCTCTCTCTGCCTCTCCTTCTCTCTCTGTGTAACTCTGACTTTCAAATAAATAAATAAATAAATCTTTAAAAAGAAATTATGGGATATGTACACTATGGAATACTACACAGTGGTAAAAATAACAAAATGCAATCATTTGCAACAAAATTGATGAATCTGAAACACATTCTACTTAGTGAAATGAGAGAATCCTAAAGGGACAAATAGCATATGTTCTCCCTGATGTGTGAGAGCTAATAGAGCACCTAAAATTAAATCTGTAGATGTGACATTGACATTTTGTGAATGGGTGACTGGAGCTTCCCTTGTCTTGACTGTCAAGGAACAGTTTCGTTTTCATTTTTTTTGTCCTTCTTTCTTTTTTATATATATATTTTTAATTAAACTTTTATTTAAGGAATATAAATTTCCAAAGTACAGCTTATGGGTTACAATGGCTTCCCCCTCCCAAAACTTCCCTCCCACCCACAACCCTCCCCTTTCCCACTCCCTGTCCCCTTCCAATCACATCATGATTCATTTTCAATTCTCTTCATATACAAAAGATCAGTTTAGTATATATTAGGTAACGATTTCAATAGTTTGCCCCCATATAGCAACACAAAGTGAAAAAAAATACTGTTGGAGTACTAGTTATAGCATTAAATAAGAGTGTACAGCACATTAAAGACAGAGATCCTACATAATATTTTTTTAAAAATTAATTAATTTTCTATGCCATTTCCAATTTAACACCAGGTTTTTGTTTTTTTTTTTTTTCATTTCCAATTCTCTTTATATACAGAAGACCGATTCAGTATATAATTAGTAAAGGTCTCATCAGTTTGTACCCACGCAGAAACACAAAGTGTAAAAATACTGTTTCAGTACTAGTTATAGATCACTGCACATTAGACAACACATTAAGGACAGTTCCCACATGGGATGTAAGTACACAGTGACTTCTGTTGCTGACTTAACAATTTGACACTCCTGTTCATGGCGTCAGTAATCTCCCTAGGCTCTAGTCATGAGTTGCCAGGGCTATGGAAGCCTTTAGAGTTCGCCGACTTTGATCTTGTTCCGATAGGGTCATAGTCAAAGTGGAAGTTCTCTCCTTCCTTCAGAGAAAGGTACCTCCTTCTTTGATGGCCCCGTTCTTTCCACTGGGATCTCACTCCCAGAGATCATTCATTTAGGTCTTCTTTTTTTCTTTTCCATGGTATCTTGGCTTTCCATGCCTACAATACTCTCATGGGCTCTTCAGCCAGATCCGAATGCCTTGAGGGCTGATTCTGAGGCCAGAGTGTTGTTTAGGACATCTGCCATTCTATGAGTCTGCTGTGTATCCCACTTCCCATGTTGGATCTTTCTCTCCCTTTTTGATTCTATCAGTTAGTATTAGTAGACACTTGTCTTGTTTGTGTGATCCCTTTGATTCTTAGACCTATCAGAGCCATCGAATGTGAACTGAAATTGATCACTTCGATTAGTGAGATGGCATTGGTACATGCCACCTTGATGGGATTGTGTTGGAATCCCCTGGCACATTTCTAACTCCATCATTTGGGGCAAGTCTGATTGTGCATGTCCCAAATTGAACATCTCCTCCCTCTCTTTTTCCACTCTGAAATTTAACAGGGATCACTCTTCAGTTAAAATTTAAACACCTAAGAATAATTGTGTGTTAATTACAGAGTTCAACCACTAGTACTAGAACAACAACAACAACAATAAATACTAAAAAGGATAAAGTATTACATTGTACATCTAGAGTCAGGACAAGAGCTGATCAGGTCATTGTTTCTTATAGTGTCCATTTCACTTCAACAGGTTTCCCCTTTGGTGCTCAGTTGTCGCCGATCAGGGAAAACAAATGATATTTGTCTCTTTGGGACTGGCTTAATTCACTCAGCATGATGTTTTCCAGATTCCTCCATCTTGTTGCAAATGACTGGGTTTCATTGTTCCTTACTGCTGTATAGTATTCTATGGAGTACATGTTCCATAATTTCTTTATCCAGTCTACTGTTGATGGGCATTTGGGTTGGTTCCAGGTCTTAGCTACTGTGAATTGAGCTGCAATAAACATTAATGTGCAGATGGCTTTTTTATTTGCCAAATTAATTTCCTTTGGGTAAATTCCAAGGAGTGGGATGGCTGGGTTGTATGGTAGGGTTATGTTCAGGTTTCTGAGGAATCTCCAGACTGACTTCCATAGTGGCTTAACCAGTTTGCATTCCCACCAACAGTGGGTTAGTGTCCCTTTTTCCCCACATCCTCTCCAGCATCTATTTTTGGTAGATTTCTGAATGTGAGCCATTCTCACTGGGGTGAGGTGAAACCTCCTTGTGGTTTTGATTTGCATTTCCCTGATTGCTAGTGATCTTGAACATTTTTTCATGTGTCTGTTGGCCATTTGGATTTTCTCTTTCGAAAAATGTCTATTGAGGTCCTTGGCCCATATCTTAAGTGGGTTGTTTGTTCTGTTGTTGTGGATTTTCTTGATTTCTTTGTAGATTCTGGTTATCAACCCTTTATCTGTAGTACAGTTTGCAAATATTTTTTCCCATTCTGTCGGTTGCCTCTTCACTTTCCTGACTGTTTCTTTTGAAGGACAGAAACTTCTCAATTTGATGCAATCCCAAATGTTAATTTTGGTTTTGACTGCCTGTGCTCCTGGGGTCTTTTCCAAGAAGTCTTTGCCTGTACCTATATCTTGCAGGGTTTCCCCAATGCTCTCTAATAATTTGATGGTTTTGGGTCGTAGATTTAAGTCTTTAATCCACGTTGAGTGAATTTTTGTGTAAAGTGAAAGGTATGGGTCTTAATTCAAGCTTCTGCACATGGAAATCCAATTTTCCCAGCACCATTAATTGAATAGACTGTCCTTACTCCAGGGATTGGTTTTGGATCCTTGATCAAATATAAGTTGGCTGTAGATGTTTGGGTTGATTTCTGGTGTTTCTATTCTGTTCCATTGGTCTATCCATCTGTTTCTGTACCAGTACCATGCTGTTTTGATAACAACTGGCCTGTAGTATGTCCTAAAATCAGGTATTGTGATGCCTCCGGCTTTGTTTTTGTTGTACAAGATTGCTTTGGCTATTCGAGGTCTTCTGTGTCTCCATATGAATTTCAGCATCATTTTTTCCAGATCTGAGAAGAAGGTCTTCGGGATCTTGATGGGTATTGCATTGAATGTATAAATTGCTTTTGGGAGAATAGACATTTTGATGATATTGATTCTTCCAGTCCATGAGCATGGAAGATTTCTCCATTTTTTGGTATCCTCTTCTATTTCTTTCTGTAAGGTTTTGTAGTTTTCATCGTAGAGATCTTTAACGTCCTTGGTTAAGTTTATTCCAAGGTATTTGATTGTTTTTGTAGCTATTGTGAATGGGATTGATTTTAGAAGTTCTTCCTCAGCCATGGCATTGCCTGTGTATACAAAGGCTCTTGATTTTTGTGGATTGATTTTATATCCTGCTACTTTGCCAAACTCTTCGATGAGTTCCAGCAGTCTCTTAGTAGAGTTCTTTGGGTCCCCTAAATAAAGAATCATATCATCTGCAAAGAGGGATAGTTTGAGTTCGTCCTTCCCGATTTGTATCCCTTTAATTTCTTTTTCTTGCCTAATAGCTCTGGCTAAAACTTCTAGAACTATATTGAATAGCAGTGGTGAGAGTGGGCATCCCTGTCTGGTACCAGATCTCAGCGGAAATGCTTCCAACTTTTCCCCATTCGATAGGATGTTGGCCGTTTGTTTTTCATATATTGCTTTGAGTGTATTGAGGAATGTTCCTTCCATACCCAGTTTGTTTAGAGCTTTCATCATGAAAGGGTGTTGTATTTTATCAAATGCTTTCTATGCATCTATTGAGAGAATCATATGGTTTTTCTTCTGCACTCTGTTAATTTAGTGTATTATGTTGATTGTTTTGCGAACGTTGAACCATCCTTGCATACCAGGGATAAATCCCACTTGGTCTGGGTGGATGATCTTTCTGATGTGTTGTTGCATTCTATTGGCCAGAATTTTATTGAGTATTTTTGCATCTATGTTCATCAGGGATATTGGTCTGTAATTCTCTTTCAATGCTGCATCTTTTCCGGCTTAGGAATTAAGGTGATGCTGGCTTCATAGAAAGAATTTGGGTGGATTCCCTCTTTTTTGATTGCTGTGAATAGTTTGAGAAGAATTGGAGTTAGTTCTTCTCTAAATGTCTGGTAGAACTCAGCAGTGAATCCATCTGGTCCTGGGCTTTTCTTTGTTGGGAGGGCCTTTACTACTGTTTCAATTTCTGGCTCAGTTATGAGTCTGTTTAGGTTTTCTATGTCTTCCTGGCTCAATTTAGGTAGGTTGTATGTGTCCAAGAATCTGTCCATTTCTGATAGATTTCCCTGTTTGCTGGCATACAAGTCCTTGTAGTAATTTCTGATGATTCTTTTTATTTCTGTGGTGTCTCTTGTTATGTTTCCTTTTTCATCTCTGATCCTATTGATTTGGATCTTTTCTCTTCTTTTTTTAGTTAGTTGGGCCAATGGGGTGTCAATTTTGTTTATTTTTTCAAAAAAACAGCTCCTCGTTTGGCTGATTTTTTGTAATGTTTTTTTGGATTCAATCCTGTTGATTTCTTCTCTGATTTTAATTATTTCTCTTCTCCTACTGGGTTTGGGTTTGGTTTGCTGCAGATTTTCTAGATCCTTGAGATGACTTGAAAGCTCATCTATTTGGTGCCTTTCCAATTTCTTGATGTAGGCACCTATTGATATAAATTTTCCTCTTAACACTGCTTTTGTTGTATCCCATAGGTTTTGGTATGTTGTGCTGTTATCCTCATTTACTTCCAGAAAATTTTTGATTTCTCTTTTAATTTCTTCTATGACCCATCGTTCATTCAGGAGCATGTTGTTCAATCTCCATGTGTTTGCACGTGCTCTGGGGATTCCCGAGTTGCTAGTTTCCAGTTTCATTCCTTTGTGGTCTGAGAAGCTGCATGGTATGATTCTAATTCTCTTGAATTTGCTGAGACTTGCTTTATGGCCTAGTATGTGGTCAATCCTAGAGAAGGTTCCATGATTACGAAGTGCCGTGGTGAGGATCTCTTTTGGTCATGTTTATTAGGGGTTCTATGAGCTTCCTGTACTAGGATGTCTCTGTCCTTCTCCAAACCTGGGAAATTTTCTGAAGTATCTCACTAAAAAGGCCCTCTAATCCTTTCACCCTCTCCATGCCTTCAGGAACTCCTAGAACCTGAATGTTGGTTTTTTTTTTAATAGTATCCTGTAGATTCCTGACTATTTTTTAGATTTCTGATTTCCTCTTCTTTTCTTTGAAATTGAGGGTAGTTGAAATCTGGCCTCTGTGAGTATTCTTTTGATCTATCCTTGAGACCACACAAAGAGTTTATGCAGCCCTCAATGTGTTCTCCAGTTTCGCCTAAGTTACTGAGTTTGGCTGCGCTTTACATATGTAAAATGGCGGTGCTCTTTGTTTTGCTTGGTGAGTGAAGGGAGAGGCCTCTGTTCCCCCTGCCCCCCCAATGTCTCTGGTTTCTGAGGTCTTTGTCTTACCTCCCGTTGGTTCCGGTGCTGGCGAGATTCTGTGGCTCGTCTCCCGCGGCTCGGCTTGGCTCCCGAGGTTGGTTTACCACAAGGTGGGCTCCCTGTAGGTCCTCTGTGTCACATCCACTAGATCTGGAAGCGTTTCCTCTGCAGTTTTTTTCTTGAGTCTTTTCCTGAGGCTACAGTAATTCCACTTTTATGAAACTTTATTTTCCCAAACTAAGGCGCACGTCCTCACTATTTGCCATCTTGGCTCCGCCCCCCGCATACTATTTGTGGAACTTGTCCTTCTTTCATACTATTTGTGGAACTCTCTAATTAACATAGAGGTAGTCATATGTGTCTAACGTCAATTGAAAATAGATCTCCATGTGGACATACAATATGTACGCACATATAACATAGCATAATAGACCAATATCAAAATCCAAAATATGCTATGTTATATGTGCGTACATATTGTATGTCCACATGGGGAAATTTTATTAAGAGTTTTATTTTAAATGGCTTTTAGATAAGATTGTCCATAAATTTAAGCTGCTAAAATCAATCAAAGATACAATTTAATTTGTATGACCTGAATCTGTGTATCATATGTTTTAAACTTGTTGGTAGAAAAAAACTAAAAACATTTTATATGGTTGTGCTTAAGTTTACTGGTTAAGAAACTACACCATGTTAGATATTTAAGACGTGTTTTCAAATACATGATTCTTAAAATTTATAGAAGGCATTGGACCTTCCGGTAAATGTTTTATTAAGTTCTTATCTAAGGGTTGAAACGGTTTGCTAAGTATTCATGTAATATTGCTATTGTCAGCAAGTGATCTAGGACTTGCTCCCTCATTTCTCTATTCTAAGCCCAACTTGTTCTTTCACTTCTCTATTCTCTTCAAGGTAGGGAACTAATTCTATTATGAAGGAATCTGTAGGATGCACAATTTAATCTTTAGAACTTATAAGAGATGGCTAACATTTTTCTGTAATAGCATAGCCAAAATAAGAACTTAACTAATAATCTCATAGCTAGATTCACATCGCCATCAGTGAAGTATACAGTAAGTAGAAAAAAAAACCTCCCTTTCAGACCAAAGGGAAAGAAAGTTTTAAAGTGAGAATATAATTTTCCTCATGGGCATTGTCTACCTTAGAAAAACTACTACAGAACATACCTGTGACTATAGACTTGTAGTTCAGGCCACCAAAGATTAGAGATGGGACACGGGCACTACCTTGACTTGCATCGTCTGGTCTGCTTTAACACAAACCAGGAGGAAAAGAAAGCTAGGCATCAGAAGCAATGGGTGGCAGGCCTATTAATGGCTGATCTGTACAGTGATCTGCCCTCAAGGAGACCCAACAGGCCAGTCCACTGCAGTGGCTTGCAATGTGGTAAGCCTGGGCTTCAGCAGAAGTCAGCTTGTGAAGAGCCCTGGCAGCTCTGCCAAGAGTTGGATCACTGGAAATGGACCTGCCCTGGAGTCGAAGGATGCCCAGGTCAGAGCCACAGATCTTATTGGCTCCAAGCTGAAAAGCCCTTCACTCAGCCCAACTTCCAAAGTGACCACTGCAGTTGAGGGGACAGCCAAGTAGGGTCAGCAACATTGCAGGCAGAACTGTAAATTTCTTGTTAGAGATGCCCCCTGCCTTTACCTGGCCAGCTCTCCTCCCAGGCCAGCCAAGTCATGAAAGTCAACAGAGTGCCTTCCCCTAGGAGGTTCACACCTCCCTTAGGATATTCCCCATGTGAAGAGATAGATAGGTCTGGGCCTCTTAACTTACAAGGCCTAAAGCCCAACAGATTATTATCAAGCCCCTTCTATCAGGTTCTATTTGCCTCTCAATCAGAAAAATTACTTGTAGCTTAGACAGCACCTTTCTTAGCTCCTCTAATAATGACTCTGTCCTTTGTTCTAGACCCTGTCTAGTCCACTTGGGCCTCATTCCTTTGTAATCATAACCTCTACTCTACCACCAATGGCTCTACTCCCAACCTGTGTGTACTGATGGTCCTCTTCCCCACTTAATGCTGTATAATTGTTCAGACCTGGTTAAGGCCACTCTTAGGATCATTGGTTACTATCCTCAACCTGTCTTTTATGACCTTGTCTAAATATGATCAGAGTCGGGGAACTTGGAAGGCTTCCATAGCCTTGGCAACTCATGACGACAGCCTAGGGTGGTTACTGGTGCCATAAACTAGAGTGTCAATTTGTTGGGTCAACAACAGGAGCCACTGTGCGCTTGCTGCTGATGTGGGATCTCTGTCTTTAATGTACTGTACATTTTGATTTAATGCTATAACTAGTACCCAAACAGTATGTTTCACTGTGTTTTTCTATGTGGATGCAAACTGTTGAAGTATTTATACTAAATTGATCTTCTGTATATAAATAGAATTGAAAATGAATCTTGATGTGAAGGGAAAGGGAGAGGGAGCGGGAGAGGGGAGGGTTGCGGGTGGGAGGGAAATTATGGGAAGGGGAAGCCATTGCAATCCATAAGCTGTATACTGGAAATTTATATTCATTAAATAAAAGTTAAAAAAAAAGAAAAAAGAAAATAGATCTCTTTAAAAAGTAATAATGGAAATAAGAGAGGGAGAAAGAAGTTTGTAACTGTAAAGCTGTATAGTTCTGCATACATTCCTATGGACTTAATTCTAAGGATACAGTTTAAAAATTTGTCATGGGACCCCAAATCCCATTAATCCTGGTGGTAAAAGTGCCATATTAATTGTTAAAGTGATAATATTAAGTGTTAAAGTGAACATATGTATAGGATTAATTGTTAAAGAGAATTTATAAATAGGATGAAGTGCCTGGTAGTAATAATATAGAATTAAAAAGGAGAGAATGTCCAACATGGGAAGCAGTTCACACAGTGGACTTATAGGATGACAATTGCTTCAACTAACAAAAGAGAGAGAGGAGTAAGATTGTTCAAGTATCAATTTATTCTCAAGTAGAATTAACTACAAACCACCTCTGATTAGAAAAAGAAAAGCAAATGCCAGTGACTCATAGCATTTTGGACATGTTAGACACTTTTAGACAGTACCATTTGCCTAAAGACTTCCGTCGCAAACTACTGGCATAACAACAATTACATAAGATGCCACATGCTGACTGCAACAGTGTGCACATTATTGCATTTTTAGAGCAATACATAATGATGAATAATTTGAGTTAATAAAATAGTTTACCTTACCGATCCATTGGTTTATTTTTAAAATAAAGGCGACTAGGGAGATTACTGACGCCATGAACAGGAGTGTCAAATTGTTAAGTCAGCAACAGGAGTCACTGTGTACTTACACCCCATGTGGGATCTGTCCCTAATGTGTCGTCTAAAGCCAAGTGATGCTATGACTGGTACTGAAACAGTATTTTTATACTTTGCATTTCTGTGTGGGCGCAGACTGATGAGGTCTTTGCTAATTATATACTGAAGTGATCTTCTGTATATAAAGAGAATTGGAAATGAAAAAAAAAACAACCTGGTGTTAAAATGGAAATGGCATAGAAAATTAATTAATTTGAAAAAAAATATGTAGGATCTCTGTCTTTAATGTGCTGTACATTGCTATTTAATGCTATAATTAGTAATCCAATGGTAGTTTTTTCACTTTATGTTGCTATATGGGCAAAATGTTGAAATCTTTACCTAATATATACTAAACTGATCTTCTGTATACAAAGAGAATTGAAAATGAATCTTTACATGAATGGAAGGGGAAAGGGAGCGGGAAAGGGGAGGGTTGCGGGCGGGAGGGAAGTTATGGGAGGGGGGAAGCCATTGTAACCCATAAGCTATACTTTGGAAATTTATATTCATTAAATAAAAGTTTAATTAAAAAAAATAAAGGCGACTAATAAAGGTGTTGCATATCTTCATCAAATCCTAGACAAAAATGTATGTAAATGGTCACACACACATGGAGGAAGCACCAATTCCCACAAGGCATTAGAAACATCGAATAAAAGATTGGGGGATGTGATAAGGAAAACTCTCAGTGTTAACAGTGGTTTCAGTACCCAGTTTGTTTAGAGATGTCACACAAGCTGCATTCTGCCTTCCGCAGAAGCAATGGAGGAAAAAAAATGAGAGAGGCGTTAAGTTTTAACAAGCACAGTGAACACAAAATGCTCTGCTCCTTTCCTAAAGCCTCTTTCCCTCTCTACATGAGAAAAGCCCCTCTGTGAATGCAGAGTGTGGAGCCCATGGCTGTCCACATCATCTGCACAGACCAGAGTGGTGCGCCGGGGTCACTCTCCCTTCTTCCAGCCATGTGCCCTTACACATCTACCTGCACCCAGCGAGGGGTGGCGGGAGGGCGGTGAATGTGCATTCCTGTTGGGAGGTGGGGAAGGAGGGAGGAGACCGGATTGCCTGCAGTTCTTCCCTGTAAATGATCCAAGTGCAGAAGGAATCCAGTCGTACTTTGCTAACACTTTCTCTGGGTGCCCCGGGGGCGCTGCCATCGCCTCACCATCTGTGAAGCTGCATTCTGTGGCCTGTACCTGGATTACCTCTGGCTCCCCGAGAGCACATGCCAGGGTCTCTTGGCCACCTCACCTCTGTCAAGCTGGAGCTCTCATGAGGCTGAGGCCAACCAAGAGCCTGGTGACTACGCAGTATTTCATGACCCTGGCTCTGGAAGTGACACTGGCTGGTCAGAGGTGGTTCCAAGGGCCAAGGCAGCTGAGCCTGCACCCCAGGGCAGCAGCTGACCTGCCCCTGTGCAGAACTCAGGAAGACTTCTTCCCACAGCATTTTCCTAAAGCAGTGCTTAGAGAGTCTGCACCCTTGCAGGGGATGGTTGATCTAACGGTCATCCTGCCATTCTCATGCCTGGGATGAGCTGAAGCTAGGAGGTCCTGAGCTCCCTGGGGCTGCATGCAGGGGGTTGGAGGTAGGAGGTGCAGTGTGTGGGAACCATGCTACATTCCCTGCCACAATTGCTGGAGTGACTTGGAAAACAACGAAGTATTTTCCAGAGGGGAGAAAGCACAGGCCAGGAGCATACACACTGTGTACAGCAAAGGTGAACCCAGCTGCCAGCCCTCATCTTTCTCTCTACTCCTCTCCCCTACTCCTTCTCTCCCTGCCCCCTCTGCTCCTTTACTTTCCTTCCCCTTTCACTGCTTCCCTCCCTTCTGCTTGGGAGAGAACAGGGAACAAACCGCTGCCACCCCCCTGAAGTTCCTATATTGCCTGAAGCTTCACAGCCACCAGAGGCTAGGTTTAAGGGGGACAAATTTGATGTCTGGGTCTCTCAGTTTCCAACATCAGTCACGTTAGGAACTCTCGTAAACTTTCTTTCTCAACATAGCCAGTAAAAGCGGTTGGGGGATTTTGAAAAGGACCTGTTGTGGCACAGTGCTTCATGAGAAGCCAAACCACTGACCGTGAATTGCACTGGCTTAAATGCAGCCCTATCCACAGAGGGACTCTCCCCCTCCCCCCCATAGGCCAGGCACTTCTCTTCTGTGTCAGCGCTCAGCACTGGGAGAAAGGGCAATGGGCTCATGTGTTCACAGGGCCAAAACCAGGAGCAGACCACCCTCTCCTGAGAAGGGCATCCTGTTTCATATGGAAAATAGTGGGGGTGAGTTCAGGACTTGCAAGGAATCAGAAGCTAGATGCATCTCTAAGGCGGAATCAATACCAAAATAAATGCATTGGTTTTGGCAGTGAACGTCATTGAACCACAAACATAGCTCATGGCCTACAATTGTGGTTTTTCCTGCGTTTTTAGGTTAGAATGCTTGCTCTGCATGGATTCAATTCTGGCAGTTGCAGGCATCTCCCCCCCTCCCCCCCCAAAAAAAACATGCTTTGCTAAGGGAATTGGAGATACATTTATTTACTGTCTCTTTATTATGTCTAAATCCACAGATGTTGGAATATGAGAACCAGAGTTGTGGCAAAGTGGTTTCAAGCAAATTCCAACTTCCTGGTAAATAATTATTACTCACTTTGAAAGCATGCTTTAGTCATCCCCTTGCATGGTCATCAAAAGTATTTAATTTTTGAAATGTGTGATATTAGTTTTATGAAATTATTTCTCAAGGATAGTCAAAATCCCCAAATTAGAAAATTGGAAACCAGTTTCTTCCTGATGAAATAAGTAAAAAGAGCAAGCTAAGAGGTTTTTTAGCAAAAATATTTTATTTATTTATTTGAGTTACAGACAGTGCAAAGGAGAAACAGAGAGAAAGGTCTTCCATTTGCTGGTTTACTCCTCAAATGGCCACTACATCCGGAGCTGAGCCAATCTGAAGCCAGGAGCCAGGAGCTTCTTCTGGATCTCCAACTCAGATGCTGGGGCCCAAGCACTTAGACCATCTTCCACTGCTTTTTTAAGCCATAGCAGAGAGCTGGATCATGAGTGGGCCAGCCTAGATTGAACCAGATTCCATATGGAATGCTGGCACCACAGATGGAGGATTAACCTACTAAACCCCACAGCACTAGCCCTGCTAAGAGTTTTTTCACTTTTCCTATATAAATAAGGAAAATTCTGCTAATACGTGAATCTTAATAAGTATGTTAGGAAGTTAAGTAGCATTTGGTAATAGTGTATTTGCTAAACATGTTTTTTTTAATTTAAAGATCTTTTGAAAAATATCCAGAGAGCATAAAACTGCATTAAATGCATATTCTATGCCCAAATGCCTGAAGCAGTGACAGTAAATTCCTGTCTTTATTATCCTGTACACAACTTGTGAAAGGCATTTCAGTTCAATGTCTGTACTTTTTTTTAAAAAAAATAGATTTATTTATTTGAAAGAGTTAAACAGACAGAGAAGGAGAGGCAGAGAGAGAGAGAGAGAGAGAAAGCAAGAGAGAGAGGTCTTCCATTCACTGGTTCACTCCCCAGTTAGCCACAATTGCCGGAGCTGTGCCATCTGAAGCCAGGAGCCAGGAGTTTACTCCTGGTCTTCCCATGCAGGCACAGGGGCCCAAGGACTTGGGCCATCTTTCATTGCTTTCCCAGGCCACAGCAGAGAGCTGGATCAGAAGAGGAGCTGCTGGGACTCAAACTGGCACCATCCCCATATGGGACACCGGCATTGCAGGCGGTAGCTTTACCCATTATGCCACAGTGTCATCCCCTGCCTGTACTTTCATCTAAAATCATCTAATTATCAGCCTTTCATTTTGAAGACTGCAGGCAATTTTCCTAATTTACATTTATAGGACTAATTTCACTGTTACTGAACACATATCTAGCCTATTCACAATTGGATTCTAAGAAATGTTAGAGTACTATAGAAATTGAAATCAAAAAGAGAAAAAGGATAAAACTCTGTTCTGAATCTTTTGCCTCATATAAAATAGTAAAAGATCTTTATTAATCAAATACGACCCAGTCTACAGTTTTGTGGCTTCTCCAAAAATGTGCCTAAAGAACTGAAAAATAAATCTATCCATCACATGAAGAACACTTCCCAAATTGCTTTTTGTAGGCCTCCTTCACACTTCCAAGTTGTTAGTCTACTTATGGAAAATAAAAAGTTTACTGGCCAAATAATCAGTTGATCAGCCTCTAATAAATTTATGGTGAATTGTAGCATATTAAGTAATCTGAAAGACCCTACAATTAAGAAATATTTCCAAAAGAGTTTAATCCATCAGTTTGCAAACTATTCTCCTTTTTTATTAAACTTTTATTTAAT
Source organism: Lepus europaeus (assembly GCF_033115175.1). Classification (NCBI taxonomy): domain Eukaryota; kingdom Metazoa; phylum Chordata; class Mammalia; order Lagomorpha; family Leporidae; genus Lepus; species Lepus europaeus. The sequence continues at coordinate 41,437 of NW_026909042.1, forward strand.
GAATATAAATTTTCCCCAGAGCACCTGTTACCATATTATAGATTGAGTGTTAAAAGGAAGATAACTTGAGAATGTCATCTTATTTTTTAAAACTTTTATTTAGCAAATATAAATTTCCAAAGTACAGTTTATAGATTACAATGGCTTTCCCCCCCCATAACTTCCCTCCCAACTGCACCCCTCCCATCTCCCGCTCCCTCTCCCATTTCATTCACATCAAGATTCATTTTTAATTATCTTTATATACAGATCAATTTAGTATATATTAAGTAAAGATTTCATCAGTTTGCAGCCACACAGAACATAAAGTGTAAAATATCATTTCACTACTAGTTATAGCATTGATTCACATTGAACAACACATTATGGACAGAGATCCTACATAAGGAGTAAGTACACAGTGACTCCTGTTGTTGACTTAACAATTTGACATTCTTGTTTATGGTGTTAGTAATCTCCCTAGGCTTTAGCCATGAGTTGCCAAGGCTATGGAAGCCTTTTGAGTTCGGCGACTTTGATCTTAATTATACAAGGTCATAGTCAAAGTGGAAGTTCTCTCCTCCCTTCAGAGAAAGGTACCTCCTTCTTTGATGGCCCGTTCTTTCTACTGGGATCTCACTTGCAGAGATCTTTCATTTAGGTCCTCTTTTTTTTTTTTACCCAGTGTGTCTTGGCTTTCCATGCCTAAAATACTCTCATGAAGAATTCACCATGAGGCCGGTGCCGTGGCTCAACAGGCTAATCCTCCGCCTTGCGGCGCCGGCACCACCGGGTTCTAGTCCCGGTCGGGGCACCGATCCTGTCCCGGTTGCCCCTCTTCCAGGCCAGCTCTCTGCTGTGGCCAGGGAGTGCAGTGGAGGATGGCCCAAGTGTTTGGGCTCTGCACCCCAGGGGAGACCAGGATAAGCACCTGGCTCCTGCCATCGGAACAGCGCGGTGCGCCGGCCGCAGCGCGCTACCGCGGCGGCCATTGGAGGGTGAACCAACGGCAAAAGGAAGACCTTTCTCTCTGTCTCTCTCTCACTGTCCACTCTGCCTGTCAAAAAAAAAAGAATCCACCATGAAGCTATTAGAATTACCAAATTCAGTGAATTTTTAGGACAAAGTCAGCAACTGTTTTATATTCCAATAGTGAATTATTAGAGAAAAACCAACAAAATTGCATTGCATTTATAGCAGTTACACAAAAATAAAATATCTAGGAATCAACAAAGGATATGACATGTATTTACAATGAAAACTACAAATAATTGAAATAGAAGAGGGCACCAAAAAACTTTATATTCATGGATTATAAAACATAGTTAAAATGACCATGCTGTGCAAAACAATCTATGGATCCAATGTAATCTCCATTAAAATGCCTACGACATCCTTCTTAGAGATTTTTTTAAAAATTCTAAAATATGGGGGCTGGCACTGTGGTGCAGTGGATTAAAGCCTTGGCCAGCAGCACCAGCATCCCATGTGGATGCCGGTTCTAGTCCTGGCTGCTCTATTTCCACTCCAGCTCCCTGCTAATGCATCTGGAAAAGCAGTGGAGGATGACCCAAGTCCTTGGGCCCCTGCACCCATGTGCGAAGCCCACAAGAAGCTCCTGGCCCCTGGCTTTGGATCAGTGCAGCTCCAGCCATTGCGGCCATCTGGGGAGTGAACCAGCAGATGGATGACCTCTCTCTCTCTCTCTCTCTGCCTCTCTCTGTAACTCTGCCTTTCAAATAAATAAAATAAACATTTAAAAAATTCTTAAATATTATGAAAGTACAAAAGACTTCAGGCAAACACATCAATTTGAAAAAAAGAATAGCTCTGAAAACATCACACTACCTAACAAAAATATACTGCAAAGTTTAGTAACACAAACTACATGGAATTAGATAAAAAGCAGATACATGAAAAAGTGGAACAGAATAGAGAAAACAATAGAAAGTAAGTCTATGCATCTACCACAAGCTAACTTTTAACAAAGGTGCAAAGTACACATTGTGGAAAATGCAAACTCTTAATAAATGGTGCTGAGAAAATGATATTGACATGCAGGAGAATGAAATTAGCCTCTTCTCAACATATACAAAATTAAAGTGTTCCAGATAAGTATAAGATGTGAAATTACAAACATACTAGAAGAAAATAAAAAGAAGGGCAATGGATTAAGCAACTATTTGAGTTGTCCACAGCCTACCTCAGAGTATCAGTTTAAATCCTAGCTAGTCTTGTGATCCAACTTCCTGCTAATATTCCTGGTAAGTGCTGGATGATCACGAAAGTACTTGAGTCTGCCACCCATGTGGAAGGTCTGGATGGAGTTCCAGGCTCTTGATTTCAGCCTGCCCTACCTCTTTCAGTTCTCCTTTCAAATACATAAATGTTATAAAGGTAAACGTTAGACTTTAGTCTAAGTAAGCATTTTTATAGCACCCCCAAAGGACAGACAACAAAAGCCAATACAGATAAATAAACCTACATGAAACTAAAAAAGCCTTTCACAGCAAATAAAACAGAGCCAAGAGACCACCTTCAGAATGGGAAAGATGTGTTTGCAAACCATACATCTGATAAGAGGTTGTTATCTAAAATATATACATAATTGAAACAAGTGAATGACAACATACAAAATACAAGATGTAAAAATGATTTTTAAAAAACCTTCAATATACAGTTATTAAGACACAGATGACCAAGAGATACATGAAAAAAGACCTGACATCACTATCATGGAAATACAAATGAAATCTACCATGAGAAATTTAAAGATATTCATTAGGAATGGAGAAAAGGGAATCATTGCACCCTGTTGGTTGAAATATAAATTAGTATATCCATTATGAAAAACAGGACAGAGGTTACTGAAAAAATACAAACAGAAATACTGTTTTTAGGCATTTAGGAATTCTGTTGTATATATCCAAAAAAAAAAGAGAAGTCATTATGTCAAATGGATTTCTGCACTTCAGAGTTCACTGCAGTGTTATTCAAAATAGCCAAGACTTAATTAACCTAAGTATCCATTATTGGATGAATGGATAAAGAAAAATCCATGTAAAATAAAACATATGGACTACTTTGAAGCCATTAAACTAATGAAATTCTGTCATCCACAGCAATGTTATTAGAGAATATTATGTTAATCCAGACACAGAACGACAGATACTATGATATGTCACTCTTACATGGAATCTAAAAAAGTTGCCCTCATAGAGAAATAGAGTAGAGAGCAGTTGCCACAAGCTGGTGAGGGTAGTGGAAAAGGAGAAAAGCTTGAGACATTGATTAACATTAAAAGTTACAGGGAAGGGGCCAGTGCAGTGGCATAGCAGGTAAAGCTGCCACCTGCAGTGCTGGCATCCCATATAGTCACTGGTTCAAGTCCTGTTGCTCCACTTCCCACACAGCTTTCTGCTTATGGTCTGGGAAAGCAGTAGAAGATGGCCCAAGTCCTTGGGCTCCTGCACCCATGTGGGAGACCCAGAGGATGCTCCTGTCTCCTGGCGTCTGTCTGGTCTAGCCCCAGCTATTGTGGCTATTTGAGGAGTGACCCAGAGGATGGAAGACTCTCTCTCTCTGCCTCCCCTTCTCTCTTTGTGTAACTAACTTTCAAATAAATAAATAAATAAATCTTTTTAAAAAAGTTAAAGGGAGATAGAAAAATAAGTTTTGGTTTTACATTATATTGTTGTACCTGAGAGAGTGTAAACAAAGGAGAACCACATATTGATCAAATTTGATGGTCCTTAATTGCTGGCGGTGGAGAGTGGGCTCATGCCCTTAAGAACTCTCGACCCTGAAGCCCAAAGCAACAGGGTTTATAAAGGCAAAAAAACACAAAATCTGGAGGGGAATTCATGGTTGCTAGGAACAGGGGGGAATATAATGTTACCAGGGTCAAGCTGACCTAAAACCTATGCAAAACTAGCATCAATTATAATCTTGACAATACCATTTACAATATTAATAATTTTGATTATAATCTTGACATTAATCCAGGTATTGGTTTTAATCATATGTAGGACATAGACAAATTACATTTTTATCATTAACCCAGGTGTAGCCTATCCACTTCCAAGCTTGAGCAATCATGCTAGGGGGTTTCTACGCTCTGCCAAGTGTGATGTACTGGACTGCTATTGTCCAACTGTTTTAGATCATAGTTTCAGACCAGAGTTTCACAGTGTGTGGGGGGTACCTTCCCAGAATGGAGTCTCAAGTGCTCCAATATGGAGTCCCTACTGTCAAGGTGTTACTTCAATATCAAAACACAACTAGAGTTAACTAGTAGTTTGCGTATTTTGAAATAGCTAATGAGGTTTTTGAATATTATATAAGGTGATGTATATGCTAATTAACCTGAGTTGATTGCATATATTCCTACATGAAAATAGCATGCTGTGCCCCAGAAATATGCACAATTACTGTACCATTTTAAGTGTCAGACTAAAATAAAATTTAAGTTTTAAATCAAGTGTGATAATCTTATAATAACTGAAGGAATTCCTTCAGAAAAATTACTAAGATTCAATTAAGAGAACAAAATCTTACTAAGGATATGCTTAATAAATTCTACTCATCATTTAATACTTCTGATGTGAACCTCATATGCTGGATTGGAGTTTGAGGTATAATTATAACCTCATACTCAAAACACATACACAAGCAAATACACACACACACACACACGAGAGAGAGAGAGAGAGAGAGAGAGAGAGAGAGAGATAAATGTGAGTATGTATATATGCATGGTTTGGTCTATATAGTTGCATTCATAGCACCATCTGATAGGATAGAGTATCTTCTTAAAGTATATTTACTTATTTTTATTTGAAATGTATAATCACAGGTAGAAATATCTTCAATAATTTAGTTCACTCCCCAAATGCCTGTAATAATGAGGGCTGGGGTAGGCTAAAGCCAGGAGGTAGGTACTCTGTCCAGGTTTCACAATGGGTGGCAGGGGAGCCAGGGACTTGAGCCATCATTTGATGTCTCCTAGGGTACACTTTAGGCAGGAAGCTTCTGAGCAGAGGGAAGACTCATTTTGAATTATTTCTCTTTTAAAGATTTATTTATTTGAAAGACAGAATTACAGAGATGCAGAGGCAGAGAGAGAGAGAGAGAGAGAGAGAGAGAGAGAGAGACAAAGGTCTTCCATCTGTTGGTTCACTCGCCAGGTGGGTCTTAATGCCCAAAGCTGAGCTGATCCAAAGACAGGAGCTAGGAGCTTCTCCCGGTTCTCCCACATGGTTGCAGGGGCCCAAGGACTTAGGCCATCCTCTACTGCTTTCCCAGGCCATAAGCAGAGAACTGGATTGGAAGTGAAGCAGCCAGGACTTAAACCAGCACTCATATGGGATGCTGGCACTGCAGGCAGTAGCTTTACTTGCTACACCACAGCATTGGCCCCCACATCACTGATTTTTTTAAAATATTATTTTAACTTATTTGAAGGACAGAATTACAGAGCGAGGGGAGACAGAGAGATCGCCCATCTGCTAGTTCAATTCCCAGATGGCTGCAATAGCCAGAGAAGTGCCAGACTGAAGTCAAGAGCTCTTCCCAGGTCTCCCATGTGGGTTCAGGGGCCCAAGCAGTTTTTTCCTAGGCACATTAGTAGGGAACTGGATTGAAAGTGGAGCAGCCATGGGGCCAGCACTCTGGCACAGTTTGTTAAAACCCTGGCCTGAAGCACCGGCATCCCATATGGGTACCGGTTCTAGTTCCATCTGCTCCTCTTCCAATCCATCTTTCTGCTATGGCCTGGGAAAGCAGTAGAAGATGGCCCAAGTCATTGGGCCCCTGCACCTGTGTGGGGAGACTTGGAAGAAGCTTCTGGCTCCTGGCTCCTGGCTCCTGGCTCTTGGCTCCTGGCTCCTGGCTTTAGATCGGTGCAGCTCTGGCCGTTGTGGCCATCTGGGGAGTAAACCATCTAATGGAAGACCTCTCTCTCTCTCTCTGCCTCTTATCTCTAAAAGAAGAAAGTGGAGCAGCCAGATTTCAAACAGTTTTCCTTAAGGGATGCTGGTGTCACTGGTGGATGCCCCACAACACTAATTGTATGCAAAACAAATAAGAGAATGGAAGAGAGTGTCAGTAGTTTCAGTCAATGTACTGAAGATATAGATTTAACTCAATACTTATATAAATATGAGGAGAGAAACGTGTATATTTGTCTAGATTGCCTGCTAGTTAAAATAGTAATCATAAATACATACTAAAAAGAAATTGGAAGAAAAACTAATAATTCTCAACTCATTTTGTGTGGTAAGCATTGCCTGAAGTCAAAATCAAATAAGACTGCAAATAGACAAAACTACTCATACTTAATGATGTAAAAATATCTACCAAAATAGTGCCAATGAAAATAATATATCAAGGAAAAAGATAATATGAATAATTTGGTTAATAATAGATATTTAATATTTGCTTACTTAATTCCTTTTTTCTTTTTTTTCTGTTTTTTTTAAACTTTTATTTAATGAATACAAATTTCCAAAGTACAGCTTATGGATTACAATGGCTCCCCCCCATAACTTCCCCTCCCACCCACACCCTCCCCTTTCCCGCTCCCTCTCCCCTTCCATTCAATCAAGATTCATTTTCAATTCTCTTTATATACAGAAGATCAGTTTAGTATATATTAAGTAAAGATTTGAACAGTTTGCACCCACATAGCAACACAAAGTGAAAAATACTGTTGGAGTACTAGATATAGCATTAAATCACAATGTACAGCACATTAAGGACAGAGATCCTACATGACTACTTTTTAAAAATTGATTAATTTTCTATGCAATTTCCAATTTAAAACCAAGTTTTTTTTTCATTTTCAAATTATCTTTATATACAGAAGATCGATTCAGTATATATTAAGTAAATATTTCATCAGTTTGCACCCACACAGAGACACAAAGTGTAAAAATACAGTTTCAGTACTAGTTATAGCATTACTTCACATTGGACAACACATTAAGGACAGATCCCACATGAGACGTAAGTACACAGTGATTTCTGTTGTTGATTTAACAATTTGACACTCTTGTTCATGGCGTCAGTAATCTCCCTAGGCTCTAGCCATGAGTTGCCGAGGCTATGGAAACCTTTAGGGTTTGTCGACTTTGATCTTATTCCAACAGGGTTATAGTCAAGGTGGAAGTTCTCTCCTCCCTTCAGAGAAAGGTACCTCCTTCTTTGATGGCCCGTTCTTTCACGGGGATCTCATTCACAGAGATCTTTCATTTAGGTCTTCTTTTTTTTTTCCAGAGTGTCTTGGCTTTCCATGCCTAAAATACTCTCATGGGCTCTTGAGCCAGATCTGAATGCCTTAAGGCTGATTCTGAGGCCAGAGTGCTATTTAGGACATCGCCATTCTATGAGTCTGCTGTGTCTCCCGTTTCCCATGTTGGATTGTTCTCTCCCTTTTTGATTCTATCAGTTTGTATTAGCAGACACTAGTCTTGTTTGTATGATCCCTTTGACTCTTAGACCTATCAGTGTGATCAATTGTGAACTGAAAATGATCACTTGGACTAGTGAGTTGGCATTGGTACATGCCACCCTGATAGGATTGTATTGGAATCCCCTGGCATGTTTCTAACTCCACCATTTGAGGCAAGTCCGATTGAGCATGCCCCAAATTGTACATTTCCTCCCTCTCTTTTCCCACTCTTATATTTAACAGGGATCACTTTTCAGTTAAAATTTAAACACATAAGAATAATTGTGTGTTAATTACAGAGTTCAACCACTAGTACTAGAACAAAAAATACTAAAATGGATAAAGTATTACATTGTACATCAACAGTCAGGACAAGAGCTGATCAAATCACTGTTTCTCATAGTGTCCATTTCACTTCAACAGGTTTCCCCTTTGGTGCTCAGTCAGTTGTCGCCGATCAGGGAAAACAAGTGATATTTATCTCTTGGGACTGGCTTAATTCACTCAGCATGATGTTTTCCAGATTCCTCCATCTTGTTGCAAATGACTGTATTCCATTGTTTTTGACTGCTGTATAGTATTCTATAGAGGACATGTCCCATAATTTCTTTATCCAGTCTACTGTTGATGGGCATTTGGGTTGGTTCCAGATCTTAGCTATTGTGAATTGAGCTGCAATAAACATTGATGAGTAGATGGCTTTTTTTGTTTGCCAAATTAATTTCCTTTGGGTAAATTCTATGGAGTGGAATGCCTGGGTTGTATGGTAGGGTTATATACGGGTTTCTGATGAATCTCCAGACTGACTTCCATAGTGGCTTAACCAGTTTGCATTCCCACCAACAGTGGGTTAGTGTCCTTTTTTCCCCACATCCTCTCCAGCATCTGTTGTTGGTAGATTTCTGAATGTGAGCCATTCTAACTGGGGTGATGTGAATCAATATCATCAAAATGTCCATTCTCCCAAAAGCAATTTATACATTCAATGCAATACCAATCAAGATACCGAAGACATTCTTTTCTGATCTGGAAAAAATGATGCTGAAATTCATATGGAGACACAGGAGACCTCGAATAGCTAAAGCAATCTTGTACAACAAAAACAAAGCCGGAGGCATCACAATACCAGATTTCAGGACATACTACAGGGCAGTTGTTATCAAAACAGCATGGTACTGGTACAGAAACAGATGAATAGACCAATGGAACAGAATAGAAACACCAGAAATCAATCCAACCATCTACAGCCAACTTATATTTGATCAAGGATCCAAAACCAATCCTGGAGTAAGGATAGTCTATTCAATAAATGGTGCTGGGAAATTGGATTTCCATGTGCAGAAGCATGAAGCAAGACCCCCTACCTTTCACCTTACACAAAAATTTACTCAACATGGATTAAAGACTTAAATCTATGACCCAAAACCATCAAATTATTAGAGAGCATTGGGGAAACCCTGCAAGATATAGGCACAGGCAAAGACTTCCTGGAAAATACCCCAGCAGCACAGGCAGTCAAAACCAAAATTAACATTTGGGATTGCATCAAATTGAGAAGTTTCTGTACTTCAAAAGAAACAGTCAGGAAAGTGAAGAGGCAACCGACTGAATGGGAAAATATTTGCAAACTATACTACAGATAAAGGGTTGATAACCAGAATCTACAAAAAAATCAAGAAACTCCACAACATCAATACAACCCACTTAAGAGATGGGCCAAGGACCTCAATAGACATTTTTCCAAAGAGGAAATCCAAATGGCCAACAGACACATGAAAAATGTTCAAGATCACTAGCAATCAGGGAAATGTTTACTTAATTCTAAGAACATAGTGAAAAGCCATATGATCTAAAAATATGTGAATCAAAAGTATAAAATTAAATTACACATACATTTACAGTAAGAGAAACAGAATGTAATTATCTAAGGAAATAGTCTTTTTTTTGACAGGCGGAGTGGACAGTGAGAGAGACAGGGAGAAAGGTCTTCCTTTACCATTGGTTCACCCTCCAATGGCCACTGAGGCCGGTGCACCACACTGATCTGAAGCCAGGAGCCAGGTGCTTCTCCTGGTCTCCCATGCGGGTGCAGGGCCCAAGCACTTGAGCCATCCTTTACTGCACTCCCAGGCCACAGCAGAGAGCTGGACTGGAAGAGGGGCAATCGGGACAGAATCTGGTGCCCCAACCAGGACTAGAACCTGGTGTGCTGGCACTTCAGGCAGAGGATTAGCCTATTGAGCTGTGGCACCAGCAGGAAATAGTCTTAACCTGAGAATGAGTACAGGTAGATAGCCTACAATGAATTGCTACTTATATTTGAACTAAGGACTATTTTTCTCACTAATAACAGTATTTTTTTTGTTCTGATTATTCCTATTTGATGTTCATATTCTCAATCAAGATTGACAAAACTATATATATATATATATATATATATATATATATACACATATACACACACCATGCAATAAAATTTATGCTATGGATGGCTAAGCTGCTGCCTGTGATGCTAGCATCCCATATGAGTACCAGTTTGAATCCTGGCTGCTCCACTTCTTTTCTAGCCCCATGCTAATAACATGGGAAAAGCAACAAAAGATTACCCAAGTTGTTTGGTCCTGTGCCACCCTTATGGGATACCCAGATGAAGCTCCTGGCCATTGCAGAGATCTGGGGAGTAACCCAGCAGATAGAAGATCTGTCTCCAACTTTCTGGATTTTTTAAAATAATTAAATTTTTTTTAAAAACTCAGTTTAAAAATAAAGTCAATAAATGATTTAAGGAAAAGAGATGCATATTTATTCAATCATGGGTGAAAAATTGGGGTAAATTGTCAGGGAAGCCAATTTTGTTTTTTTATTTTGTACTCACATATTATTTGAAATTATGTATCAGCACAAAATGCATGGGTACCCCAAACACATCAGAAATAAACAGTATCACTTCTAATCAGTTAATTTCAATTTTATTTATTCCCTCTTGATTGTCCTTTATCAAATTAAAACACTACGTTTTTTCTCAAACAGCATTTGCATGTTTTCTGTGTGCATGTTTGTGTGTCCTATGCATCCAAACTCTCAGATTTCAGTCAACAATTTAAAAAGGTTGTCAGCTTATGAATACAAACAGAACTTAAGAAGCATTATATTTTAATGTTAGAGATTATTTTTAATCACTTCATAAATGAGTTAGTTTGATTAAAACTGAGAGTTTCAACTTCTCATCAAATAATCATTTTATACCGTATTTTGTGATATTACCCTTGGAATGATTTTAGGGAAGATTGGAGTATGTTTAAATCTATAAACCTTGTCACAAACACCTTTGTGATAAAGAATTCAGCATTTCCTTGGCAGCTTTGGACAAATATGGACAGTGAAATCTTCATGTTGCATGTAAAATCTATTTCCAAGAAGCTTTTACACAATAGTTTCCATCTAAGCACTATCAAATCAATGTATCCACGTTGGTACCCACACCTGTCTCCATACCATCAAGTGCATCTGCTTGATCTATGTGAAAAGGGTATGCCTAGTGCTGATAGCTGTTCTGGTGTTTTTTTTTTTTTCAGACTCTTATCACAGAAATATATGTATCCCTGGACTATCAAAAATGCCTTTTCCTGTTAATGTATTTGTAAGGTATCTTTCAGTTTTTCTTTTTCCTTGATTCTAATAAGATATATCTACCCTTGTGGTGATGGTTAAGACTTGAGCAATACATAACCCCAGTTTTATCCTAAACTCATATTGCTCAAGAGGAAATCTTTTCCTTTAAAGATTTTTATTTATTTATTTGATAGGTAGAGTTCCAGACAGTGAGGGGGAGAGACACAGAGAGAGGTCTTCCATCATGTGGTTCACTTCCCAAATGGCAGCAACAGCCAGAGCTGGGCCTATCCAAAGCCAGGAACCAGGAGTTTCTTCTTGGTCTCCCACATGGGTGCAGGGACCCAAGCACTTTGGCCATCTTCTACTGCTTTCCAAGGCTGTGGGAGAGAGCTGGATTGGAAGAGGAGTGCTGGGACTAGAATCAGTGCCCATATGGGGTGCTGGCACCACAGGCAGAGGATTAACTCAATGTGCCACAGCACCTGCCCCTCGAGAGGAAATCATTAAAATAGATAACTCTCAGTAAATGTTCTCTGATACTAATTGATAAAGAGTCTTTTAAAGAATAGAATGTTATTAATGTTTTATATTCATTTTACAATAAGGCAGTAAAAGATTCACTTTACTTCAACCATCTTAATTAAAATAAATCAAGGTGCTTTAGTTGATCATGGAACCTAATAAAAGAAAATGCCCATATAAACCCTTCTCTAAAGTGAAAAGAATGCATTATACACTTCTGAAATTTAGACAAAAACATGAGTGATAAAATTTTCCTGTTATCTCACCTAAATCATTTAATTCCTCTAAAAAAATCAGGTGTACTTAAATAAAGTAAAGGTTGTGATTTAATTGTACTAAATAGGGAATTAAGAAGCAGTGTCTTGTATCCTACACAGATTTTTAAAAAATACTTATTTTGTTTTTAATTTTTTTATTTTTTCAAAATTTTTTGACAGGCAGAGTTATACAGTGAGAGAGAGAAACAGAAAGAAATGTCTTCCTTCCATTGGTTTACCCCCTAAATGTCCACTACAACCAGTGCGCTGAGCTGATCCAAAGTCAGGAGCCAGGTGCTTCTCCTTGTCTCCCATGTGGGTGCAGGGCCCAAGCACTTGGGGCTTCCTCCACTGCACTCCTGGGCCACAGCAGAGAGCTGGACTGGAAGAGGAGCAACTGGGGCAGAATCCAGCACTCCAACAGGGACTAGTACCTGGGGTGCCAGCACCACAGGTGGAGGATTAGCTTAGTGAGCCACAGCACTGGCTAAAAATTTTTATTTGAAAGGCAGTTACAAAGAAGGAAAAACAGATCTTCATTCTTTTGGTTCATTCCCCAAAAGACTTCAATGGCCAGGACTGGGCCATGCTGAAGCCAGTAGCACAGAATTCTATCTGGGTTTCACACATGTGTGCAGGGGCCCAATGTCTTGGGCCATCTTTTGTTGCTTTCATAGGCGCATTAGCAGGGAGCTGGATTGCAAGCACAGCAGCTAAGGCTGTGATGCCTATAAGGGATGGTAACATTGCAGGCTGCAGCTCAACCCACTCACTGCATGACAGTGCAGGTAGGCCCCTGAAAAAAAGTCTAAAAGAAGTGTAAAGCCAGTCACCTCATGAGTGCTCTTACGAAGGTGTGGGATATTGATTATGTTCAGTCCTGGACAGGAAAGTATGGTAAGATTGGAAGCTATTCCATAGTTCAGCTCACACTGCACCAATCTGAAGCCAGGAGCCAGGTGCTTCCTCCTGGTCTCCAATGTGGGTGCAGGGCCCAAGGACTTGGGCCATCCTCCACTGCCTTCCCAGGCTGGACTGGAACAGGAGCAACCAGGACAGAATCCAGCACCCCAACTGGGACTAGAACCTGGAGTACTGGCACTACAGGCAGAGGATTAGCCTAGTGATCTGTGGCACCAGCCTTCCATCATTGTCTTTTAATATCCTGTGTGCTCCCTTCTGGGCTATGCCCTTTTGTGCACTGCCACAACCTGCCAGGATGAACTTGGTAGACTTATTAACTCAATTTCACATATGAGAATACTGAGGCACAGCAGCGAACTGATTTTTTACTTAAAGGGCTTGCAGTGGTAGGCACAGTATTCCAATTTAAGTCTCTTGGTTGAAAACCATACCTGTATCCAACAATGCTCCAGCACCCAAACTCTGAACCAGTAGGAATAATTGTAAACTGTTTTAGTCAGTTTGAGCTGCTGGAACAAATTGCCATAGGCTAAGTGGCTTAAACAACAAACATTTTTCAGAGTTCTGGAGGCTGGAAAGGCCAGCTTCAGGGTGCTGGCAGCTTATAATCTGGAGAGGGCCTGCATCTAATTCCTAGATGGCTGTCTTCCTTCTGTGTCCTCACATGGCAGAGAGCAGAGGGAGAACATCTCTCATCTTTGCTTACAAGGGCACAAATCCTATCCATGGAGCTCCACTCCCATGACCAATACTCCTTATCCTATTACCATCACATGGGGATCCAAACATCAACACAGTGAAATGGGGAGACAGAAACATTCAGAATAGTGTAAAAACCAGTAAACTTCCCTCAGTTCATTTTCTGCTTTGTTGCTACTTTAGTCTACTTCATTCGGATCTGGCTGAAGATCATATTGTCTACAATATTGTCTATTATATTGTCTACAAACAGTAGCAATTTGAACACTCTCTTTTTTAATAAAGATGTATTTATTTACCTATTTATTTATTTATTTCAAAGAGTTAGAAGGAGAAACACAGAGATCTTCTATCCACTGGTTCACTCTCCCAATTGCTGCAATGGGCCAGGGCTGTTCCAGGCTGAAGCCAGGAGTTTAATCTTTATTTCCCATATGGGTACAGGGGCCCAAGCACTTGGTCCATGTTCCACTGCTTTCCCAGTCCCAATTGTAGGCAGCTGCATCAGAAGTGGAACTGTCAGGATTCAAGCCAATTCCTATATTGGATTCCAGGTCTACAGATGGCAGCTTAACCTATTACTCCACATTGTAAGACCCAACTTTCTTCTTTCCAGCTTGGATGTCCCTCAGCCCCATCTCTTGTTTCACAGCTCTACCCAGCACTTCTAGTACCATGCAGACTGACAGTGCACATCCTTGTCTAGCTCTAGATTTTAGAAAACTTTCACTTTTTCCTCATTCAATATGTTAGTCACAAGTTTGCTATATATGGCCTTTATTTTCAACCCTATTCCTGGTATACTGGATTCTAATTCCTCAAGCTTTGAAGGCTCTTTGAGGATGTAAGGTAAACATGTTAAGAAGGGAAGTCTATTCTGGGTTGTTTGGTGGTTCCAGTGTAATCACAGAGCTTTATAATGGAGAAGAGGAGAGAGGATCCAGAGAAGGAGCTATGATAAAGGAAGCAGAAGTTGGAATGATGCCTCTCCTGACTTTGAAGCTCAATGATGATCATGAGCCAAGATTAGTGTCCACCTTCTCGAATCTGTAAAAGGCAGGGATAATCCTTCAGTGAAAGTTACAGGTGGAAAACAACTCTAATGACAGAAATTTTAGAAATATGAATTTGTATTGTGAAAGCTAAGTTTGTGAAAGTGAATATAATTGAAATGAGAAATAGTATATAAATAAATAAAGATAAGGAGGAACACAGGATGAAAGATACATGTTTTAACTTTTTAATTGTGGTTTATTGATTTTAGATATCAGTTTAATTATGTACTTTTGTTTCTTTTATGTTTGTGAACTTATACATGATTTCTCACATTTAAAAAATTTACTGTTTTGATATCTTTTATGACAATTTACATTGTTTTGTAATTTATTGAAATAATGCATTTGATATTATAAATTTCCCTGAGGAGCACTTTGGCAAATGTATAAAATATAAAATATATTTTAAAATTTAACTATAAAGGTGTATTGTATAAGCATACTTCAAATAATTTAACAGCAAATGGAATTTTGAAATCCATGTATACAACAGATGTTTGAAAATTTTCATGATATATTCATGCTTTGAAAAATTTTATTTATGGATTTCAAAACACATCTTTAATTCCATTCTTCATGAACTATCTGAAGTACAATTATATGTGTGCTTTATATTTCTGCTATAATTTCAATATTGCATGCTGATCAGTGATACAAAAAATTTGTTTCATGGAACTATACATTGTTTTGTTAGTACTTGAAGATGAACTAGTTGAGTCTTATTTTATAAACCTTTTTACCAGTTTTGTTCTGTTCATTTGTTGTCAGTACATGCTAAATTTATCTGTCATAGTACTGTTTTTAAAGAGCTGGTATGTTGATAGGGCTGTCTTGAATCTAGATTAATTTGGGAGTATGACCATCTTAACATTATTAAATATTCTCTTCAATGAAAAAAATAGTACTGTTTTTATATAATATCAAATTGTATTCATCAAATTAGTTCTTGTGAATCATGAGAATGCTGAGAAGTATATAAAAACTCACAACTATTTTATCTTATTGGTGGACTCTAACTTTATGAATAAGTTATCACTCTTTGTACCTTTTGTATCAGTTATACTGAATTACATTTTGAGATTTATATCAGTACAGTGGCTTGTTGTAATCATCTTAGTCATTTATTTAAAAAACACCCAAGTTGGGGCAGCATTGTGGCACACTGGGCTAATACATCATATTATTCTAATTCTTATTTCTAAATAGATAAAAGCCAACAAAAATCTATTTATACTTAATATGTTACCAAGCAAAGTAGTATACCAACATCCTCCTTTAAGTATGAATTATCCTTGGTATTTTGTTATCTTGAATCTTATCACCTGTGATAACCTAATCTTTCTATATGACCCAGACATTGAAACTGGAGTGGAAGACATTGAGTGTTTATGATAAGCCATGTGTGGAGTGAACTTTGTATTTTGGGGGTTGGATACACCTGCTTTACTCAAATGATCCAGGCCACAATGCAAAGAAATGATAACAGCATAGAATGACTACTTTATGCTGCAACACCTGAGCTCAAGCTCAGGAACAGCTATATTCTAGCTTTTCCTTCTTGGGCAGTGTTTACTTCAGCAAACTGCACTTAAATGGTGAAATCCAACGCATAGTTGGACTACCTTTTTTTCTGCAGTCCACTATCCTATCACAGCAGCACTGCCTTAAAGAAAGCTTTCCAGGTGCTTTGCCCAGCCTACCTTGAAGGATCTCATCAAATAATAAAGCTTTTATACATTTTTCTTAGAAGTGGACTCACTTCTGGCACCATTATCCTCATAAAAATGTTTCTGATCTTAGCTTTAAATTGTCTTTCATATTTCTACTGCTTATCATTCAAGGTGCCAGAAATTATTTATACTTAAACCATCCCCTCTAACAGAGGTCAAACAAATGCTTTTAACAACTACTCTTCATTCAAAATGCACACTAGTAGAAAGTAATCAATAAGCATAATTTTATTGATTTGCTAACAACCTAAAAATGACTCCCAGTGACAAGAAAGAGAATTAGTCATTGGTTGGACTTAGATTCATTTTTTAATGACTTCTAATTTATTCCAGACAAAAGTAAACAAATCATTTTTCAAACTGCTTTCAGCTTTAATTCCTGCACAAAAATATAAAACAGCAGTTTTTCCTTCTGGTATATTGAATGTTCTTTTTAAAATTATTTGT
This sequence comes from Lepus europaeus, assembly GCF_033115175.1. Taxonomy (NCBI): domain Eukaryota; kingdom Metazoa; phylum Chordata; class Mammalia; order Lagomorpha; family Leporidae; genus Lepus; species Lepus europaeus. Next base: position 58,115 of record NW_026909042.1, read on the forward strand.
TCATTTGGGGCTGGCACCATGGCTCACTTGGTTAATCCTCTGCCTGTGGCACCATTTAGGTGCTGGTTCTGGTCCTGGTTGCTCTTCCTCCAGTCCAGCTCTCTGCTGTGGCCTGGGAGGGCAGTGGAGGATGGCCCAGGTGCTTGGGCCCCTGCACCCGCATGGGAGACCAGGAGGAAAGCACCTGGCTCCTGGCTTCAAATCGGTGCAGCGCCGGCCATAGCAGCCATTTGGGGAGTGAACCAATGGAAGGAACACCTTTCTCTCTGTCTCACTCTCTCACTGTCTATAACTCTACCTGGCAAATAAATAAAATTTATTAAAAAATTATTTGTTCCTTTTTTTTATTTCTACCGCTATTTTAAAGTCAATGATAACTTCACAACTGTAAAATGAAAGTACTTAAATACATGAAAGATACATTTCCATGACAAAAAGTATTCAATGATCATGAAAAATCTGTACACTCTAACAAGAATGAGAGAATGAAAGACATTATGAAAAGTTAGTCTTCAAATATATGCCTAGCAAAAATGCTCTCCTAAATAGTAAAGCCATTATTTAAGAACATGTACTTTTACATATCTGGACACCAGCTCCAATAAAATTAGGGAGAGAAGGATGAGAAAAGATGGCTAAGTCTCCCCAGGATTTCTTTTTTTTTTTATGGAAAAGTGTATTTACAGAGGCCCTCCTTCTGTAATTCCAGAAGTTCCCTTTCAAACTGGACATCTTTTTTTTAATAAAGCTTTTATTTAATAAATATAGACTTCACAGGTACAGCTTTTGGAATATAGCAGTTCTTTCCCTCAAATTGGCCCTTCCACTCCCACTCTCATCCCACCTTCTACTCCCTCTCCCATCCCATTCTTCATTAAGACGCATTTTTAATTATCTTTTATGCAGAAGATCAACTCTATACTAAGTAAATATTTCAACAGTTTGCACCCACCCAGACACCCACACACAACATATAAAGCACCATCTGAAGACAAATTTTACTGTTAACTCTCAAAGTACAACTCATTAAAGACAAAGGTCCTATATGGGAGCAAATGCACAGTGACTCCTGTTTTGACACTCTTATTTATGATGTCACTGATTACCCGAGTCTCTTGTCATGGGCTGCCAAGGCTATGAAAAGCCTTTGAGTCCACAAACTCTGACATTATTTTGACAGGGCCATAATCAAAGTGGAAGTTCTCTCCTCCCTTCCAAAAAAGGTATCTCCTTCTTTGCAGGTCCCTTCTTTCCACTCTCCCCAGGATTTCAAGATAAAAACATGTTGACAGCTACACTTTTAAAACAAGCACTTGATTCCAAATAAAATGACATTTCCAACAGATGACAACAATATGAAGCTGTTTCCTAGACAGAAACCTGATGAAGCATTTCTTAGTATCAGCTTAACAATCATATAAGTAAAATGCAGTGGTACCCCCCAGCCTACTCCCAACCACTGGGAGCAGTACTTTCCCTGAAACTGTCCTTCACATTGCTAAAACATCCTCAATTATCTGGAGCAATGTCATACTTGCATTATTTGAGCTGCTTGTTTTCAGGTGTGTAGAATTGTTAGAGCTGAGATTTTTGAATCAATATTTGTAACAGTAGAGAAATAAAAATCTGTTTAATATACAATGCTTGGATTTCCTAAAGCAAATCTGAATAATGATTATAATAATAATGCTGATGGTAGGGATGCCTTCAAATTTTTCCTTTTGAAAATATGTAACCCATGTTAACATTAAGTGGCAAGTTACAGTGTATACTTTATTATCAAGGCATGACTGTTTACATGCCTTCCTAGGGAAACAAAGTCATAATGACATTTCCTGCCAGTTTTACCACTGATAAGCTATAACAAAATTCACATAATGAGTACATTAAGTACGTGATATTATGCAAAAAATTATAATTTTGCTAAAAAATACATTAAAAAGTGAGTGGTTAGATGAGCATGTTGTAGATCTCAAAGTTTATACTGTGATTCTGAACTGGCTTTTCAAAACGGAAGTTGTCTACATACAAGTTCTGTGATTATTTCTTATACTAGAAAGATCCAAAGCAAATGCTGTAAGCTCAGCACCCCCCTTTTGTCAAAGATAAATATTCAGATAAACGGGAAGTCCCATTTACTGAAGTGCATCTGCTACCCACATGCCTGCTGTAGCCCTGAAACTCAGAGCTTTCCAGGAAAGTGGCAGTCACACATGCTTATTTCATTCACTCACTCACTGTCTATGCTAAGAGTCACACACAACACTGGAGCTCTTAAACCAAATACTTTATACAGTGAACCACAGAAAAAATAATCCTTAATAGACCTTGAAGTTCTCGAGAGAGTCAATATGATCTCATTAACTTTAAATACTGAAAATGTAAAGGGTCCATACAAACTAAGAGTTGTGGTAAATGTGTACTTTCTAATATTCACTTGCTGTGCTATTAAAAATCTCTCTGAGAGAAGCAGATATCCCTTCCCACTCCTGCCCAGGTCATTGGTCAACTGATTCAAAACCAAAAGTTGCAGGACTGTAAAATTTCATGAAATTTGTGTTTTATTTAAAAGCTAAATTACTTATTAAGTTACATTATTATTGCACTCATATTTTGCCTAGAATATGTCTCTAGCAACTCATAAATAGTGATTGCAACAAAAGTAAGGTAAATAGGTCAGGGCCAGTGACGTAGGTTGCAGTGGGTTAATGCCCTGGGCTGAAGTGCCAGCACCCCACATGGGTGCCAGTTCAAGACCCAGCTGCTCCACTTCTGATCCAGCTCTCTGGGTCCTGGCTTTAGATCGGTGCAGCTCTGGCCAATGCGACCAATTGGGGAGTGAACCATCAGATGGAAGACCTCTCTCTCTCTCTCCCTTTCTCTTTCTGCCTCTCCTCTCTCTGTGTAACTCTGATTTCAAACAAATAAACAAACAAATAAATAAATCTTTTAAAAAAGGTAAATAGGTCTACAAAGCATTTTATTTCTTTATAAGGGCCTTTCATAGAGGAAATAAAATAACTGCAATTCAAATCAAATTTATATGCTTAACAATGGTTTAAACCTTATATAAAATTATATCTAACATTTACCCCTATAAATCTGTAAGGAGTCAGAAAACAATTTATAGGACACAATGTCTTGACTGTGGTTGCATTCCACTTTCAAATCACTCTGAGACAAAACAGCATTTTCCCAAAAGTTAAAGAAAAATAGATTTTATAAAAGGGATCCTTTTAAATGACTGAATACATCATTTCTGTTACTGACAGAAACAGGTTATACTTCTCCCCCACCACTCTGATGAAAGGAATAATTCTTTCAAGTAAAAAATGCTACTACATATTCAAGACTACAGGAATTATCAGTAGGCATTCTTTCTTCTTAATTTGTTATTTGTCTCTAAAATGTGTCAAGTAAACTTTTAAAGACTCAGGGAGGGGCAGCTTCATGATTTTCTCAGTAAATTCTGAGGAGACTCTTCTGGCTTCATGGTTTTGCTGTGGTCTTTCTCCTCCTCTTATTTGTAATCCTCACTGTCTAGAGCTGATTACCCACAAAGACCTACGTGTTAATTCTGTTTCATTCTCTTTTCATTTTGGGTGGAGCCTTTTGGGGAATCCCTTTGGCCTGTGTCTCATCATTTATAAAATTTCTAAGTGCAGTGAATGTAAATACAGGACAAGTCCTACAGGTTCCTCAGAGCACAGAGTGGGGGTGGGGGAGTCCCACAGAATCAGGTTTGCTGTAATCATTCTTTCTTTCCTGCACAAGTGGAGCAAATGAAACAGCAAGGATATTTTTACTTTTCCAAGTGTTTTGTTCAGTTTGCATAATCTGTGTTAACTGATCTTCTACAGAAATGACTAGTAGGTCTCCCATGTTCAGTAAAATTTTCATGTAGCTTTCATGGTCTTTCTGGACCCCAGCAACACAATAATTTGATCATACTGATAAATGTCAGACGCTCTCTGGAGGCAATTACCAACCACAAACACAGGATCACACAACTCAAATTTATCAAAGCTATCACTAAGTTTGATGAAGCTCTCCTGTTTTCCCCTGGCATAGTCCACCACATCTGAATTAAGCTCAATCCCATGATTTCTTGGAAAGGCAGAATGGTAGAGAAGGGGAGAGGAGAGGAGAGGAGAGGAGAGAGAGAGAGAGAATATGAAGAGGAGAGGGGAGGAGAGAGAGAGAAGGAGAAGGATGAGAAGGAGGAGGGGGAGGAGAGAGGAGGAGGAGAAGGCAGAAAAGAAGAAGAGAGAAATGAGGAGAATGAGAATGAGAATGAGAATGGGAATGAGAATGAGAATGAATCTTTTTTTCAGTTTCATTCCCCAAATACCCTCAATAGCTTCAGCTGGGCCAAGCCAAAGCCAGGAGGCAGAAACTCCATCCAGGTCTCCTAGGTATGTGGCAGGAACCCATCTAGTTAACCCAATATCTGCTTCCTCACAAGTGAATTATCAGGAAGGTAGATTGATGTGTGCATTCTAAGTGTCAGCTTAACCTAAAGTGCTACAACAGTCACTCTAAGATAACAATTATTCTGTGGATAAATATTAATGTTAAAATGAGCCAGGCATTACTAGCAGGAATTGAACATGGATATTTAACAGGCAACTGTTAGTATGCCCCCTCATAGGTATTTGTTTAAATTATAATATCTTTTCTTAATTTCTCTAGCTTTCTGACTGCCATCTATTCATTAATCTAAAGGGAACATTTTAAGAAATGTCTTTAAAATTGCTTTCTCTACACTTTCATTTTTTGTAGAAAAAACAAAAGTAAATTTATATTGAAGTAAAAATATCACTGCTGTTTTGGTTTAGATGAATTATAATCAATAGTATCTTCTAATAGAATGGATAAGAGGAACAAACATCATTGTAGACTAAAAAATTGTAGTCTGCAAGGTATCTATATGACTTAGTAGATCTTTCTCAAAGTTATATTCCTAAAGTAATGTTAGAATTGTGCTGAGGTGAGGGGGTCAGACACTGGGAAGTCTTTTCCTTAATACCAGAGACTTCATGCATCATTTGTTGGAGACAGAAGTACCATAAGTTACAACCTGGGTAAGAGACAAGGAGGATGATTGATAATAATGATGCTTACTAAATAAAATAAAAGACATTATTTCTATTAAGAATAAACCTGATTGAGTATAATAGATAATTGAACTCATGGACTTATCTAAATCATATTTATTTTTCTTTGTAACAATCTCACAAAACTACATGATCTAGGGCTAATATGGTAGACTGAGAGTGTAAGCAGTGACATGATCCTGAAAATGTGTCATATTATCTATATTCTTACCTCATAGATACATAATAGCTGCTGTATAACCAACACACTATCTGTGTTTCAGGAAGGAATAAGGAAAATGATTTTGCAGTTAAAGCTTCCTCCTATATAATAAGCATTCCAAAAAAGTTATCTCAATGACTTCCACTTTCATCTTATTTTTCAAGAGAATACATCACAACAGATATTTTTGTTCATGTATTGTGAACTACAGTATCAGTTATTAATCAAGGTATGCTAACAGATTTTACATGTCATGTTGATACACATGAAAAAATAGAGCAAATGATCAAAAATGTTAACTGGTCTTTATTTAAAAATAAAATTAAAAAGGCAAAAATGAATTGAAAATGATAATCAGGCCTGTGGTGTGGCTCACTTGGTTAATCCTCCACCTGCAGTGCCACCATCCCATATGGGCACCGGGTTCTAGTCCCAGCTGCCTTTCTTCCAGTCCAGCTCTCTGCTGTGGCCTGGGAGGGCAGTGGAGGATGGCCCAAGTGCTTGGGCCCCTGCACCCGCATGGGACACCAGGAGGAAAGCACCTGGCTCCTGGCTTCGGATCGGCACAGCGCCAGCCATAGTGGTGATTTGGGGAGTGAACCAACAGAAGGAAGACCTTTCTCTCTATCTCTCTTACTGTCTATAACTCTGTCAAAAAATAATGAAAATGATAATCAGATATTAATACATTTGAAGGTATAACATGGAAAATTAAAAGCAAAGAGCCAAAAAATCTGATTATGGATGGAAAATAAATGTATTTGAAAACAGACAAACTGAAATAAATCAGATCAACATAGACATTGAAAATAAAAAATATTATAGTGTGCATACTTTTAGGTAAAAGTCATTTTCCTATATACAGATATGGTGAATATGGGAGTTTGAGAAGGAGTGTGGTGTAATGGGGTTGATAAGATGACCCAAAGAACTCTACTAAGAGACTGCTGGAACTCATCGAAGAGTTTGGCAAAGTAGCAGGATATAAAATCAATGCACAAAAATCAAGAGCCTTTGTATACACAGGCAATGCCATGGCTGAGGAAGAACTTCTAAAATCAATCCCATTCACAATAGCTACAAAAACAATCAAATACCTTGGAATAAACTTAACCAAAGATGTTAAAGATCTCTACGATGAAAACTACAAAACCTTAAAGAAACAAATAGAAGAGGATACCAAAAAATGGAGAAATCTTCCATGCTCATGGACTGGAAGAATCAATATCATCAAAATGTCTATTCTCCCAAAAGCAATTTATACATTCAATGCAATACCCATCAAGATCCCGAAGACCTTCTTCTCAGATCTGGAAAAAATGATGCTGAAATTCATATGGAGACACAGAAGACCTCGAATAGCCAAAGCAATCCTGTACAACAAAAACAAAGCCGGAGGCATCACAATACCTGATTTTAGGACATACTACAGGCCAGTTGTTATCAAAACAGCATGGTACTGGTACAGAAACAGATGGATAGACCAATGGAACAGAATAGAAACACCAGAAATCAATCCAAACATCTACAGCCAACTTATATTTGACCAAAGATCCAAATCTAATCCCTGGAATAAGGACAGTCTATTCAATAAATGGTGCTGGGAAAATTGGATTTCCATGTGCAGAAGCTTGAATTAAGACCCATACCTTTCACCTTACAAAAAAATTCTCTCAACATGGATTAAAGATTTAAATCTATGACCCGAAACCATCAAATTATTAGAGAGCATTGGAGAAACCCTGCAAGATATAGGCACAGGCAAAGACTTCCTGGAAAATACTCCAACAGCACAGGCAGTCAAAACCAAAATTAACATTTGGGATTGCATCAAATTGAGAAGTTTCTGTACTTCAAAAGAAACAGTAAGGAAAGTGAAGAGGCAACCAACAGAATGGGAAAAAATATTCGCAAACTATACTACAGATAAAGGATTGATAACCAGAATCTACAAAGAAATCAAGAAAATCCACAACAAAAAAACAAACATCCCACTGAAGAGATGGGCCAAGGACCTCAATAGACATTTTTCGAAAGAGGAAATCCAAATGGCCAACAGACACATGAAAAAATGTTCACAATCACTAGCAATCAGAGAAATGCAAATCAAAACCACAATGATGTTCCATCTCACCCGGTGAGAATGGCTCACATTCAGAAATCTACCAACAACAGATGCTGGCGAGGATGTGGGGAAAAAGGGACACTAACCCACTGTTGGTGGGAATGCAAACTGGTTAAGCCACTATGGAAGTCTGTCTGGAGATTCCTCAGAAACCTGAACATAACCCTACCATACAACCCAGCCATCCCACTCCTTGGAATTTACCCAAAGGAAATTAATTTGGCAAATAAAAAAGCCATCTGCACATTAATGTTTATTGCAGCTCAATTCACAATAGCTAAGACGTGGAACCAACCCAAATGCCCATCAACAGTAGACTGGATAAAGAAATTATGGGACATGTACTCCATAGAATACTATACAGCAGTAAGAAACAATGAAACCCAGTCATTTGCAACAAGATGGAGCAATCTGGAAAACATCATGCTGAGTGAATTAAGCCAGTCCCAAAGAGAAAAATATCATTTGTTTTCCCTGATCGGTGACAACTGAGCGCCAAAGGGGAAACCTGTTAAGTGAAATGGACACTATAAGCAACAATGAACTGATCAGCTCCTGTCCTGACTTTAGATGTACAATGTAATACTTTATCCTTTTTAGTATTGTTGTTGTTGTTGTGGTTCTAGTACTATTGGTTGAACTCAGTAATTAACACACAATTATTCTTAGGTGTTTAAATTTTAACTGAAAAGTGATCCCTGTTAAATCTAAGAGCGGAAAAAGAGAGGGAGGAGATGAACTATTTGGAACATGCTCAATCGGACTGGCCGCAAATGGTGGAGTTAGAAATGTGCCAGGGGATTCCAACACAATCCCATCAAGGTGGCATGTACCAATGCCATTGCACTAGTCCAAGTGATCAATTTCAGCTCACAATTGATAGCTCTGATAGGTCTAAGAGTCAAAGAGATCACACAAACAAGACAAGTATCTGCTAATACTAACTGATAGAATCAAAAAGGGAGAAAAAGATCCAACATGGGAAGTGGGATACACAGCAGACTCATAGAATGGCAGATGTCCTAAACAGCACTCTGGCCTCAGAATCAGCCCTCAAGGCATTCGGATCTGGCGGAAGAGCCCATGAGAGTATAGCAGGCATGGAAAGCCAAGATATCATGGAAAAAAAAAAGACCTAAATGAATGATCTCTGTGAGTGAGATCCCAGTGGAAAGAACGGGGCCATCAAAGAAGGAGGTACCCTTCACCGAAGGGAGGAGAGAACTTCCACTTTGACTGTGACCCTATCGGAATAAGATCAAAGTCAGCGAACTCTAAAGGCTTCCATAGCCCTGGCAACTCATGACTAGAGCCTAGGGAGATTACTGACGCCATGAACAGGAGTGTCAAATTGTTAAATCAGCAACAGGAGTCACTGTGTACTTACACCCCATGTGGGATCTGTCCCTAATGTGTCGTCTAAAGCCAAGTGATGCTATAACTAGTACTGAAACAGTATTTTTATACTTTGCATTTCTGTGTGGGCACAAACTGATGAGGTCTTTACTAATTATATACTGAATTGATCTTCTGTATATAAAGAGAATTGGAAATGAAAAAAAAAAACAACCTGGTGGAAAAATGGAAATGGCATAGAAAATCAATTAATTTGAAAAAAAAAATTATGTAGGATCTCTGTCTTCAATGTGCTATACATTGCTATTTAATGCTATAATTAGTAATCCAATGGTAGTTTTTTCACTTTATGTTGCTATATGGGCAAAATGTTGAAATCTTTACCTAATATATACTAAACTGATCTTCTGTATACAAAGAGAATTGAAAATGAATCTTTACATGAATGGAAGGGGAAAGGGAGCGGGAAAGGGGAGCGTTGCAGGCGGGAGGGAAGTTATGGGAGGGGGGGAGCCATTGTAACCCATAAGCTATACTTTGGAAATTTATATTTATTAAATAAAAGTTTTTAAAAAAAGAAATTATATTTACTAAATAAAATTTGAAAAAAAAGATGTTCTAATTTTAATCTGATGATTTACAAACATTTTTATTTATTTTTGTAAGACATCAATGTAGTGGCAAGCAATCTTCCTTGCTGTTCAGTTATGCATGCATTGACCCTTAAATGCAGTGCGTGATATCACTTCAATATCCACTCTTTCAGAGACATTCCACCCATCAAACACATGAGTCTACACCTCACGTCTGTTTTAGAGCCAACAATAGAATAATAAATTACTGGTCTCCATGTTGTTATTGTATCCAACTGATATATATTTATTATAATTCTATAAAAGTGCTTTTGTAATCTTTTCAAATGTCACATGGTGCTACATTTAACTACCATACTTATTGTTTGAAACATGCATTTCCTCTATGTTTATTTTATCTTTCTATTATTCCTGTTCTTGTAGGGAGAGGTCGCTGCCTGGTCCCTTCCAAGGATGGAGGGGGAGCAAAATGTCATCATGGCTATAGGGACTGTAGGGAAACATGGGCCTAATATTAGTGTGAGGAAAGAGGATAGGGCACCTTCTGATAGACGTTGATGTTTTTCTGTCTACCCCCAAATGACCCTCAACCTTCCCTGAACACTCATCAGGGCCACCCCTCACCACTGAGCCTCTGAATCAGAGAAGGGGTGGTGGCTGAGGCCACCTGGCTGGGTTTCTCAGAGGATCTGTCAACTGAACTGGTTCATTTCCAAAAATAAATGATTTACTAAAAAGCAGCTTGCCAAACCCATGGTGATGCAGGCTTGGTAGTTGAAATGGGGTGTCCAGCCAGCTGGGCTCATTAGAAGTCACTCCCTTCCTCCCACCTCACCCATGTGCAGCTGTCAGGCCCAACAGGCCTGTGGCAGCAGATGTCCAAGCAAGGTCAGGTTGTGGAGGACAGGATGGGGGTTGGTGATGAAGGCTTCCCTGATATTATCTTATGTAACATATGACAATGACTTGTGCTGAGGCCCAGGGCATGGGCATCAGCAGCTGCCCACATGGTATAGAAAGTTGCAGGTTAACAAAGCAGATATGTTCCTGAAAGCATTCCTCCAGCCTTGGCAAGTGGTGGTCAGTGGAGCAGGCACAAGACCTGGTGACAGTGTGATAGGGGACCTGTCATGGCCAGGCATAGCCACATGGTCATTATGGAGCCAGTAAGAAAGACATCAAACCAGAAGGCCAGACCATGGACCTTCCCTGAATACAGAGTGTGGAGTTAGAATGAGAGTTATATTCTGTGCATCTCTCTCTCTTTGGTATCTAAGAGGTCCCTGCACCATCTGAAATACTGTTACAGCCTTCCCTACCCTGCCCTTGCCACATCTGACATCCCACTGCAGAAACCGCCACCCCTGACCCCATGTTACATCCCACCAATGCTTGGGTTGACCACATCCCAGAGTACCTGGGTTTGAGCCCAGGTTCCATTTCCAATTCTGCTTTCGACAAACACATACCCTTGGAGGCAGCAGGTATGTGGTCCCTGCACCCACACAGGAAACTTAAATTCAATTCTAGATTCCTGGCTTCAGTCCACCTCACCCCAATTGTTGTGGTCATTTCAAAAGTGGACCAGCACATGGAAGATTCATTCTCTCTCTCTCTAATTTGAAATATTTGGAAACGTAAAGGATATAAAAGTCATTGAAAAATGGCCATAGGATTTTGACATGGAAAACACAAAATAATGCTTTTATTTAATTTTGTCCCTATACAGATTCTCTCCTTCATGTAATTATGTTAATTTCTTTTGGATAATTTCTTATAATTTTATTAATATATCTCACATTAACACAGGATGCAATTTTGCTACATTCCTTTTCCATTGTCTTTTTAAAAGTGTATTAGTTTATTTATTTACTTGAAAGACAGTGTGCACAGAGAGAATGACAGAGAGAGAGAAATCATCCTTATTTTTGTTAGTTTACATAATTCTGGGACACATTTTATGTATGTGGGATCACTTCATCAAAGGATGAATGTTTTATTTGTCAAAGGACTTATTGTTTTATTATTATTGAATTATTAGAGTTCCTCATATGGCCTGTTTAAGAAAGATTGGCATGACAGTGGATATTTGGTGTAGTGGGTAAGGTGCTGCTTGGGACACTCACGTTCATATCCAAATGCCTGCTTCTAAGTCTTGGCTGCACTTTGGGACTACTACCCACATGGGAGCCTGGATTGAGTCCAGGGCTGTGATTTTTGATTAGTGAGGTTATTGCCATCATTTGGGGAATGAAGCAGCATAGGGACAGCTCCCTCTGTCACTGTATCTCCCTATTTCTCTTTCTATATCTTTCTCTCCATGTGTCTCTATCTTTCAAACCAAATAAATGTAAATACATTATTCAAATTTTTCCAAATTATTCCCCAAGTAAATGGCTTCCATATAATGGTCATGTATCACATCACAATGAGAATACATTTTGGGAAATGCATTAGGTAATTTAGTAACTGATGCATATCATAAAATATATCTACACAAGCCAAGATTTATGCCATTACTAGTCAATATAATCTTATAGGATAACCGGGGTTCTATGTGGTGGGCTGTCATTCACTGAAGCTGTGTTATCAAGTACATCACATAATGTAGTGTTTTCTGAGGAGTGAAATATTAAAAGTTTAATATACTACCATTTCCTGCTGTGATGCATGTATTTATTTGGTATCCAAGAAATCTGGTCAATGATATTATCAGCATGGTTTTCTCCTATTATTTGTTCTTGAACGTTCCTTATCACAATCAAGGAAATACATGACTAACTCACAGCCAGTATCATATTAAGTGAGGAAAAGCTAGAAGCATTTCTACTAAGGCATAGAACCAGACAAGGATGCCCACTCTCACCATTGCTATTCAATAGCATTCTAGATGTTTTATTCAGAGCCATTAAGCAAGAAAAAGAAATTAATGTGATACAAATTGGAAGGGAGAAAGTTAAATTATCCCTATTTGCAGATGACATGATCATATATATAGGGAAACCACAAGATGCCACTAAAAACTGCTGAAACTCAGGGCTGGTGCTGTAGCATAGCAGGTAAAGCTGCTGCCTGCAGTGCTGGCATCCCTTATGGGTGCCAGTACTAGTCCCAGCTGCTCCACTTCTGATCCAGGTCTCTGCTATGGCCTGGAAAAGCAGCAGAAGATGACCCAAGCCCTTGGGCCCCTACACCCATATGAGAGACCTGGAAGAAACTCCTGGCTCCTGGCTTCAGATTGGTGCAACTCCAGCTGTTGCAGCCATCTGTGGAGTGAACTATCTGATGGAAGACCTCTCTCTCTCTCACTCTCTCTCTCTGCCTCTCCTTCTCTCTCTGTGTACTCTGACTTTAAAGTAAATAAATAAATCTTAAAAAAAGAGACTGCTGAAACTCTTAAGAGAGTTTGGTAAAGTTGCAAGATATGAAATCAACACACAAATATCAATACCCTGTATACACAGAAAAATGCCATGGCAGAGAAAGAACATGTAAGATCAGTATCATTCACAATAGCTACAAAATATTTCAATACCTTGAAATAAATTCAAAGTTCTCTACAATGAAAATTACAATATATTAAAGCAAGAAATCAAAGAAGACACAAAAAAATTGGAAGAACCTTCCACGCTTGTAGATTGGAAGAATTAACATAATTAAAATGTCCATACTATCCATAACAATTTACATATTCACAGTTATCCTGAAAACAGGTAAGCAAAAAAACCCCAAAGTGGTCCAAATCAAAGTACCAATGACATTCTTCTCAGATCTACAGAAAAGAATGCTAAAATTTGTATGGAAGTACAAGAGACCACAGATAGATAGAGCAATTGTAAACAAGGGGAAAAAAGCCAGAGGTATCACAATAACAAACTTCAAGTTATCTTACAAGGAACTTATGTTCAAAACAAGCCTGGTACAGGCACAAAGATAGACATATAACCGAGGAAACAGAATAGAAACCCCAGAAATTAATCCACACCTCTATAGCCAACTAATCTTTGACAGAGGAACTAAAATTGATCCTTGAAGAAAAGCCAGTCTCTCTCTTTTTAAGAAAAGATTCATTTATTTGAAAGTCAGCATTACATACAAGAGAAGGAGAGGCAGAGAGAGAGCGAGAGAGAGAGAGGTCTTCCATCTGCTGGTTTACTCCCTAATTGGCTGCAATGGCCAGAGCTGCTCCGATCTGAAGGTAGGAGCCAGGAGTTTCCTCTGGGTCTCCCACAAGGGTGTAGGGGCCCAAAGACTTGGGCCATTCTCCACTGCTCTCCCAGGCCATAGCAGAGAGCTGGATCAGAAGTGGAACAGCTGGGATACAAACTGGTGCCCATATGGGATGCTGGCACTGCAGATGTTAGCTTTACCTGCTACACAGGCATTGGCTTTACCTGCTATGCCACAGTGCCAGCCCCCAGGTCAGTCTCTTAAACAAAGTGTTGCAAGAAGATTGAATCTCCACATGAAGAAGTATGAAACAAGACCTCTATCTTATACATTATATAAAAATCAACTCAAATGGATCAGGGATCTAAATCTCTGATCTGATACAAGCAAATTACTAGGGAACATTGGGGAAATTTTGGCATAGGCAAAGACTTCATTGAAAAGACCCAGAAGCACAGGCAATAAAGGCAAAAATAAACAAGTAGAACTACATCAGGCTAAGAATCTTCTGTACTGCATAGGAAACACAGAAAAGTGAAGAAGCAATTGATAGAAGAGGAGAAACTATTGCAAACTATGCAACTGATAAGAGATTAATATCCAGAATCCATAAAGAGCTCAAGAAACTCATCAAAAGAAAACAAACAATCCAGTTAAGAAACGGATAAAGGACTCGATTAGGCATTTTTCAAAGGATGAAATTCAAATGGCCAACAGACGCCTGAAAAATACACAGAATAACTAGCCATCAAGGAAATGAGAACAAAAACCACAATGAGGTTTTCCCTCATCACAATTAGAATAGCTACTATCCTAAAATCAATAAACAATAAATGTCAGTGAGGATGTCAGGGAAAAGCTGGGAATGCAAACTGGTACAGCCATTGTGGAAGACAGTATGAAGATACCTCAGAAATCTGAAAACAAATCTACCATATGACCCAGCCATCACACTTCTGGGAATTTACCCAAAAAATAAAATCAGCATATGAGAGAGTTTATCCGTACCCCTATGTTTACTGCAGCTCAATTTGCTACAATTTGATACAGAATCAACCCAGATGCCCATCAAGCAATGTTTAGATAAAGAAAATGTGGTACATATACATTATGGAATGCTACTTAGCCATAAACGATGAAATTTTGTTGGTTGCAACAAAATGGATGCAACTGGAATCCATTATACCTAGTGAAATAAACCAGTCCCAATGAGAAAAAATGTTTTCCATGATCTGTGGTAACTAACAGAATACAAAAATTTAATGTATATGAGTGAAATGGATATTTTGTGGTTTGATTATTGTTTATAGCTCTTGTCTCTACCTTTGAAGAACAGTGTTTTGTTTGTTTCTCCTTCTTACTGCTTGTTACATGTGACTTGTTACTACTTGTGTTAGTGGGGGGTTAAGTTTATGATTATAAAATAAACCAAAAGTAAGTCATTGTAAAAATTAAAAGAAAGAGTAAGAAAGGAATGATAAGGGAGGGTAGAGTAGGAAGTATCACAATGCACCTAAATCTGCATATGTGAAATTCATGAAATTTACTCAACTTTTATAAGTTTAAAAATTATTTTAAAAACTCAAAGTACTGAGATTCTTAAAAAGTGTTAAAACTATCACTCCTTCAAATGTCACTTACCTAATGGCAATGTTGGTTATTTTTTCAGCCCTAACATCCCCCAAATAACTGCAAGTCATATAAGATCAGAAGCCATTTCTCCCTTTCATATCTTACATCATCCCTCACTCCATCCCAACACCAATGGTGGTATTTCAATATATATGGTCACTCATACATTCTACAGCAAGTAAAGTAAATGTATTCCTAAAACTTATAGGGATTTTCCTGTATGCTTTATTTTAAGCACTTTAGAAAGATTAGCTGCTTTATTTCTCGCATTTATCCTAGGAATTGCACCTTTTAATGCCTCCATTTTACACATGAGAAAACTGAGGTTCATTAAGTGACCTAAGGAACAAGTAAATGACAGAGGCAGAATGAAAACCCAGGTGGTTGAGTCCAGGTTCCATGCTACTACTCCACATTGGCTCTGAAGGGGCCTATTTATTGAACTCTGTAACTGTGTGGCCAAGTTCCTACAACCTGAATTCTGATTTGGAAGAACTCAGAGGAGCTGTGACGAGGAGGCAGACATTGAAGCTGGACCATGTCTTCTGTGACAAGGACAGTAACTTCCAAACTTCCAGAAGAAAGACCCTGATCCCAGAACGCTGACAGAAGAGGCAAAGCACCTTCAGAGAGCAGTGAGTTGTCTTTGAGCCAGGTGATTAAACCCCTCTGATTTTGCTGGCCCTAATCATAATCCAACTTGTCCAGATGCTACCCCTGTGCAAGCTTAAGCTGGGAGCTTCCTGAGGAATGCCTGGGCCTCAGAGAGCATGGCCAGGAGCTTCCCAAAGAGTATGAAGGGAGGCATGATCCTGACAGTGCAGACCTTGGCTCCTGCCATCAAAACCAGTGCAGTGCCCACAGCCCACCAAGACAGTCCCTGGGGCCAGCACGAAAAAGGAGTCTAGCTGAGTATCAGAGGCAAGAAATAGGAGGCAACAGCCATGCAGGTGCCAAACAGGCAAGCATGAGTCCATTTTCCTTCCTTCTGACCAAGCTACCCTGAATATCCTTGTCCAGAAATGAAGTGAGCCCCAGCCACCTACTGCCAGACTTCAAGTGGGGGTGATGGTGCTATGGGAAAATTGCATGTGATGAAACTCCAGAGTGCCTCTGTCCAGGCCAGAGTGACCAAAAAGCTTGGTAAAACCAAGGGCCAGTGGACCAGAGTCCCACCCTCAGGGAACCCCAAACCTAAAGACCTGGAGCTCAGACAATAGTGAGAAGAGCAGAAACAGTTATTCAGGGAGGGAATGGCCCCAGATGGCCAACTCAGCCCCCAGCTTGGGTTCAAACCCTACTGGGAGGGAGTGAATTACAGAGAGGAACCCTAGGCTTACCCTGGCCTGTTCTCTGGTGTCAAAGGCTACTCCCGGGCCAGACATCAACCTTCCAGTTCCCTCTACTCTGGACACCAGATTCCCTAGATGTCAAGCAGCAGACTCAGTCCCAACAAGCAACAGTGATTATGTTTCCCAATGCAAGTAGAAAAGAGGCCACATGAAGCACCACAGCTCAGAAGCCCAAGAAGTGGGTCATGGGCCTCCAAAGCATAATCCTTCTAATCAATGGTTCCCACCACCTCCTGGGAAAACTTAGTCCATGAGTAAAACCAGATGCAGGCTTTGGTGGGGAAGGTCCTGATGGAGTTGCTGAAGCAGGAAAGAAAAAGGCCATGGACATCACCAAGATCAGCAAGAATGATTGCAGTAGTTGCAAAGCAGGAGATGTTGGGGTCCTATTGGTACTGAAGGCCCCCAGGAGCAAGCCAAAGCAGAAGCCAATGGCTGGGGAAGATGGAGATGGTACTGGTTCCCAAGAAAATGCCTCTAGCACTTCCAAGGGGAAATAAAAAAGCAGTGCAAGTGGTAATGACAAAGAAAAAATGAAACTCCAGAGTGCCTGGGAGTGCCTGACTCCCACAGATCCAAGGACAAGACATAAGGGGATTTGGGAATGGTGAAGATAAAGAGTGGAGGTCAAAGCAACCTGAAAACAAAGAGAAGCAATCTAAGAAGGAAAGACAAAGGACAGCACAAAATGGAAAAGAAGAAAGCAAAAAGAAAACCCTCATCCAAAATCCCCATGACATCATCCAGGAGAATAAGGAGATGGCAGACAAGTAGGTGTTGTGAGGGGTCTGTGGCACAGGTGCATAACCAAGTGGGGAGCATCCTTGTGTCTATAGGCTGGAACTACATTTTTAACTCCAGTATCTCACAGCAAAGTCTGGCCAGCCTCAGGGGCTGGATGTTGGACAAGCTAATGAGCCTTAAGGGAGGCTGGTCCAATATGAAAGTGTGTTCTGAGCCTTTGACCTTACCCTACTTCTCCTAACAGAATGTTTTGTACAGATGTGCTCAGTGGGTGAGTGAGTGAGTGAGTGTGTGTGTGTGTGTGTGTACTTGTCAAAGCCAATGTGCCCAAAGACCTCAGGACTTCCCATTACCCTGTTCTACTTTGTCTCTGACAGGTCCTCAGGATTTCTCCTTGCTTTCAGTTTACCATTGTGTTTTTTTTAAGAAATTAGAAAAATCATTAAGAGAAAAAAAGCATTTGATACATTTGTCTAACTGAACATTAGAGCTCAACAACACAGCACATTGTAAAGAATCACTTGTTTGACCTCATGATTTTTTGGCTGATGATGGGGAGATGTGACTTGCTACCACCACCCAGAATTGCAAGAGAGTATCATAACATAGATTATGAGCTATGGAAAAATCAAAATTAAAACTGTGAATATGGCTTCCATTGAATATGTATCACATCTGTTTTGTGTATCAGGCACAGGAATGAAAACACAGGTAGCCCATATGCACATGCAAGTGGAAACACTAGGAGGCCTACAGTGTCTGCACACACAGGGTTTGGAAAGAGAAGAGGAAATCCATAGTCTGGGATAGATACAGAAATTATAGCCTTAAGTGACTATATTAGAATAAAATACTAAAAATCAATCATCACAATTCCCTTTTAACAATTAAAAAGAAAAAAACATGAAAGTACATAAAATAAAGACAAGCAAAAGGATAACAGGAGATATGAAATGCTTTTTTTTGGTTTTCTTTATACTCAGAAGATTAACCCTTCAGTAAGTAAAGAGTTCAACAAATAGTATGAGGAGAAAAAAATTCCTCAACTACAGAGACAAGGGCTGTAAACAATCATCAAAACTCAAGATGTCAATTTTACTCTTATGGATTACATTTTAGATGCTCTGTTAGTTATGACAGATCAGAGAAAACATGGTATTTGCCTTTTTGGAACTGGCTTATTTCACTAAGGATAATGGTTTCTAGTTGCATCCATGTTGTTGCAAAAGACAGGATTTCATTTTTTTTTACCACTGAGTAGTATTCCATAGTGTATATATGCCATAATATTAAATGCTTATTAAAAAGTCCCACAAACACGGATATGCTTTTTAATGCAAATAAAATTAATAAAGCATGAGTAAAAGTAATTAAGGAAACACAGGGAAAAGTAACACTAATGTCCAGTTTTAGGTATTAAAACAAATCTTTACAGAGAATATAGCCTAGTCAAGATGCTAGAAAAAATTTTTGTAAAACTCAGTAGAAATTTGACCAGAGATAATAATCTACTACACTTTGGAAATCAAATTCCCACAGAACAAATATAAATTTCCCAAATCCAATATAACAAATATAAAATAGGAAAACTCTAAATTAAACTAAGCAAGTTGAATCACAATTTATAGACTACCAACCAGTAAAAAGTTACAGAAACAAAATTTAAGTTATAGAAATACAAAATATTCCATACATTTAAGAAAAAAAACAGACACACTTTTATTTCCCAGACATGCCAAGGTAGAAATAAGCACAGAATATTTTCACATTTTTTAGAAAGCCAGCATTACATTGATTATGATGCAAATTGATCAGAACTTGAAATATGAATTAAGTATAAGCCTGTCTTTTAAAAACACATGCATATCTCCTTAGTAGTTTTATGATAAATGAAATACATATGAAAATAAAATCAATAACAAGTGAGATAAAAGAAAAATGCAAGAGGTGGTAACATTTTGAATAAGCCATGTAGATTGTCCAGGTAGTTGAAAAATTCAAGAAAATCACATGAACATTTGGATTGAATGTTGAAAAGCATTTAAAAAATCAGCATGTAATTTAAAAAACTTACCTTTTTTAGTAAAAATAAACTGTGGCTTCCTTACTCTGATCAAGGTTGTTTAAAAGGATCCTACAATAAACAACACAATTAATATGGGATCATTGACAGATTTCTCCCTGAAGAAACCTAGACCAGCTGACTCCACTGTCTCCAACTTCATCTTTTTTTATTCCATGTGCATTTATTCCAAATAGAATTAATATATTTATACTGGAAAGTCAGGCATATGAAATTCACACATGCACTTGTCTTCCTTAGCATAGAGTTAGTGAACCTAAGAACCCTCAAATCCAGGCTGTGGTACATTTCTTTATTTTTTTTTTTTGTCTCCAGCTTCTTAATGGAGGAGTAGTCGGGGGAGGGGGAAAAAGAACAAAAGGAAAAAATAAGGTGTAAAGATCAATTTCTAAGCAATAAAATGTCATTATATTGGAGATCTTTATTTAGGGAGAATTCATAACATCTAAAAACAAAAACTGATAAATGGATGAGATTTCAGGAAAGATCAATATTTTTAAAATCCACTAGATTATCAAGCACTGGCAAAAAACAAATAGAAGATATTAAAGGTCAGTAGGCAGAGTGGAAAACATATAGTGACAGGAGGAAAAAAAGGATTCAATTATGCGGTGCCTTTAAGCATTCTTCAAATCAATATTAAAACATGATACAAATGGCCCAACAGAAAAATGAGCAGAAATACCAAGCGAAAGCCCCTAAGACAAGAAACAGAATTTTAACTCACCTGAAGCAGGTGACCGCAAGCTGCAGCCAGGATCCACCTGCGAGAAGCACAATGT
Organism: Lepus europaeus; assembly: GCF_033115175.1. NCBI lineage: Eukaryota > Metazoa > Chordata > Mammalia > Lagomorpha > Leporidae > Lepus > Lepus europaeus. Next base: position 78,271 of record NW_026909042.1, read on the forward strand.
GACCCCGGGGGCAACCCCAGCGGGTGGCAGGTGCACCACGGGGAGAGGAGCCCAGGAGGAGGGCAGGGGTCCGCTTCCCACCTCTCCTGATTCACACCAAGCACAGAATGGTTAGGGAGCCATGCCTTGGAGGATGTTGATTGGCTGAGTCTTTTGTGACATTGTGTGTACCCCTGTCCAATCAGGCATGGTGATGTCATCACACGGGATCTTGACATCACAGTGGTCTTAGAGTTCCTCAGCAGAGTGAGGTCCTAGGAGAGGGCTGCACTGATGCAAAGCTAAAGAGCCAAGTAGGGGCGGAGCCAAGATGGCAGATAGTGAGGGCGTGCACCAATAGTCTGGGAAAAGATAGTTTAATAAAAGTGGAGTTACTGTAGCCTCAGGAAAAGACTCAAGAAACAAACTGCAGAGGAAATGCTTCTGGATCTAGTGGATGTGACACAGAGGACCTACAGGGAGCCCACCACATGGAAGCCCAGCCATGGGAGCCAAGCCACAGAATATTGCCAGTGTGGGGAATGGGAGGTAAGACAAAAACCTCAGAAACCCGAGACACTGGCGGGGAAAGGCAAAACAAGGCCTGAGGCCCCACTGGGCAAAGTTCACCAGGCTGACTTGAGGAGAGAGAAAAAAAGGAAAAAAATGAATAAATCAGGGGAACCAGCATGGACACTAGCCTCTCTCTCCACTCACCTTACAAAGCTGAGCAAGACAAAGAGCAGGCGCCATTTTACATATGTAAAGCAGCAACTGCGAGTAGCCAAGCAGAAAAACTTGACTCTGGTCGGGAGAAATAACAGGAGGTTAGAATCTAGTGAAAGCAGGTGGAGCTAACGATCTGAGACTGAAAATCTGAGGGGGAGGGAGTGAGTGAACTCACCGAGCATGCAAACTCGGTAACCTTGGGACTGTGGAGAAACTTAAGAACACATTGAGGGCTGCATAAACTCTTTGTGTGATCCCAGGGGTAGATCAAATGAATACTCACAGAGGCCAGATTTCAACTGTCCTCAATTCCACTCAGCTGTGCAGAATTACATCCCAACTGAGTCAAAAAAAAGAGAGAGAGAGAGAGAGAGAAAGAGAGAGAGAGAGAGATCAAACAAAGAGCAAGGGAGAGAACAATCTGGGTGAGTCACAATTGGCACACCTTTAAACCTGAAGAATCAAACAGAGCTCTCTGGCCACACCCATCACAGCCTAAGGATCCATCAAAGCAGACAGTCCACTTAATCTAGAGGCATACTATAATGATAAAAAAAAACACAGAAAAAAAACCCCATAAATTATCTCCAACATGCCAAACAACAAACGCAGAAACCGAGGTAACAAGAGCAAGGAAGACACTATGATGCCCCTAAATGAACAAGACACCCCAATTCAAGATTATGAAGATGAAGAGATAGAGGAAATGCAAGAAGCGGATCTCAAAAAATTGATAAGAACATTAAGAAGTTCTCAAAAACAAATTCTTGAACTACAGAAATCCTTAATGGACAAGATAGAAAATCTGTCACGTGAAAATGAAATATTAAGGAGGAATCAAAATGAAATGAAACAACTAGTAGAACATGAAACTGTGATAGTGACAAGAAAACATAATGAAATGAAGAGCTCAATAGATCAAATGACAAACACATTAGAGAGCCTTAAAAACAGAATGGGTAAAGCAGAAGAGAGAATATCGGACTTAGAAGACAGAGAACAGGAAAGGAAACAGTCAAATCAAAGAAAAGAAGAGGAAATCAGAAATCTAAAAATAGTCAGGAATCTACAGGATACTATCAAAAAACCCAACATTTGGGTTCTAGGAGTTCCTGAAGGCATGGAGAGGGTGAAAGGATTAGAGGGCCTTTTTAGTGAGATACTAGCAGAAAATTTCCCAGGTTTGGAGAAGGACAGAGACATCCTAGTACAGGAAGCTCATAGAACTCCTAATAAACATGACCAAAAGAGATCCTCACCACGACACGTCATAATTAAAATCACCACAGGGAAACATAAAGAAAAGATCCTAAAACGTGCAAGAGAGAAATGTCAGATTACTCTCAGAGGATCTCCAATTAGACTCACAGCTGACTTCTCATCAGAAACCCTACAAGCTAGGAGGGAATGGCAAGATATAGCGCAGGTACTAAGAGAGAAAAACTGCCAGCTCAGACTATTATATCCTGCAAAGCTCCCATTTGTGAATGAAGGTGAAATAAAAACCTTTCACAGCAAACAGAAATTGAAAGAATTTGTTGCCACATATCCAGCCCTGTAAAAGATGCTTAAAGATGTGTTACACACAGAAACACAGAAACACGGTCACCAATATGAAAGAAGGTAAAGGAAGGAAACCTCACAGCAAAAGATCACAGGAATCTCAAACCATATATTAGAAAATATATTTGGCAAATGGTAGGGCAAAGTAACTCCTTCTCAATAGTCACATTGAACATTAATGGCCTGAACTGTCCAGTTAAAAGACACCGATTGGCTGATTGGGTTAAGGAACAAAACCCATCTATTTGCTGCTTACAAGAAACACATCTTTCCAACAAAGATGCATACAGACTGAAAGTGAAAGGCTGGAAAAATATATACCATGCCAACAGAAATGAAAAAAGAGCGGGCGTAGCCATCTTAATATCGGACAACATAAACTTTAACACAAAGAAGGTTAAGAGAGACAAAGAGGGGCACTATATAATGATTAAGGGATCCATTCAGCAGGAAGATATAACAATTATCAATGTATATGCACCTAATTACAGGGCACCAGCTTATTTAAAAGATCTGTTAAGGGACTTAAAGGGAGACTTAGACCCCAATACAATAGTTCAGGGGGACTTCAATACTCCACTCTCAGAGATAGACAGATCAACAGGACAGAAGATCAACAAGGAGACAGCAGATTTAAATGACACTATAGCCCAAATGGATCTAACAGATATCTACAGAACATTTCATCCTACATCTAAGGACTTTACATTCTTCTCAGCAGTACATGGAACCTTCTCTAGGATTGACCACATACTAGGCCATAAAAGCAAGTCTCAGCAGATTCAAGAGAATTAGAATCATACCATGCAGCTTCTCAGACCACAAAGGAATGAAATTGGAAATTAGCAACTCGGGAATCCCTAGAGCACGTGCAAACACATGGAGATTGAACAACATGCTCCTGAGTGAACAATGGGTCACAGAAGAAATTAAAAGAGAAATCAAATATTCTCTGGAAGTAAATGAGGATAACAGCACAACATACCAAAACCTATGGGATAAAACAAAATCAGTGTTAAGAGGAAAGTTTATATCACTAGGTGCCTACATCAAGAAATTGGAAAGGCACCAAATAGATGAGCTTTCAAGTCATCTCAAGGATCTAGAAAATCTGCAGCAAACCAAACCCAAACCCAGTAGGAGAAGAGAAATAATTAAAATCAGAGAAGAAATCAACAGGATTGAATCCAAAAAAACATTACAAAAAAATCAGCCAAACGAGGAGCTGTTTTTTTGAAAAAATAAACAAAATTGACACCCCATTGGCCCAACTAACTAAAAAAAGAAGAGAAAAGACCCAAATCAATAGGATCAGAGATGAAAAAGGAAACATAACAAGAGACACCACAGAAATAAAAAGAATCATCAGAAATTACTACAAGGACTTGTATGCCAGCAAACAGGGAAATCTATCAGAAATGACAGATTCTTGGACACATACAACCTACCTAAATTGAGCCAGGAAGACATAGAAAACCTAAACAGACTCATAACTGAGCCAGAAATTGAAACAGTAGTAAAGGCCCTCCCAACAAAGAAAAGCCCAGGACCAGATGGATTCACTGCTGAGTTCTACCAGACATTTAGAGAAGAACTAACTCCAATTCTTCTCAAACTATTCAGAGCAATCAAAAAAGAGGGAATCCACCCAAATTCTTTCTATGAAGCCAGCATCACCTTAATTCCTAAGCCGGAAAAGATGCAGCATTGAAAGAGAATTACAGACCAATATCCCTGATGAACATAGATGCAAAAATACTCAATAAAATTCTGGCCAATAGAATGCAACAACACATCAGAAAGATCATCCACCCAGACCAAGTGGGATTCATCCCTGGTATGCAAGGATGGTTCAACATTCGCAAAACAATCAACGTGATACACCACATTAACAGACTGCAGAAGAAAAACCATATGATTCTCTCAATAGATGCAGAGAAAGCATTTGATAAAATACAACACCCTTTCATGATGAAAACTCTAAGCAAACTGGGTATGGAAGGAACATTCCTCAATACAATCAAAGCAATTTATGAAAAACCCATGGCCAACATCCTATTGAATGGGGAAAAGTTGGAAGCAGTTCCACCGAGATCTGGCACCAGACAAGGATGCCCACTCTCACCACTGCTATTCAATATAGTTCTGGAAGTTTTATCCAGAGCTGTTAGGCAAGAAAAAGAAATTAAAGGGATACAAATTGGGAAGGAAGAACTCAAACTATCCCTCTTGGCAGATGATATGATTCTTTATTTAGGGGACCCAAAGAACTCTACTAAGAGACTGCTGGAACTCATCGAAGAGTTTGGCAAAGTAGCAGGATATAAAATCAATGCACAAAAATCAACAGCCTTTGTATACACAGGCAATGCCATGGCTGAGGAAGAACTTCTAAGATCAATCCCATTCACAATAGCTGCAAAAACAATCAAATATCTTGGAATAAACTTAACCAAGGACGTTAAAGATCTCTACGATGAAAACTACAAAACCTTAAAGAAACAAATAGAAGAGGATACCAAAAAATGGAGAAATCTTCCATGCTCATGGATTGGAAGGATCAATATCATCAAAATGTCTATTCTCCCAAAAGCAATTTGTACATTCAATGCAATACCAATCACGATACCGAAGACATTCTTCTCAGATCTGGAAAAAATGATGCTAAAATTCATATGGAGACACAGAAGACCTCGAATAGCCAAAGCAATCTTGTACAACAAAAACAAAGCCGGAGGCATCACAATACCTGATTTCAGGACTTACTACAGGGCAGTTGTTATCAAAACAGCATGGTACTGGTACAGAAACAGATGGATAGACCAATGGAACAGAATAGAAACACCAGAAATCAACCCAAACATCTACAGCCAACTCATATTTGATCAAAGATCCAAAACCAATCCCTGGAGTAAGGACAGTCTATTCAATAAATGGTGTTGGGAAAATTGGATTTCCACGTGCAGAAGCTTGAAGCAAGACCCCTACCTTTCACCTTACAAAAAATTCACTTAACATGGATTAAAGATTTAAATCTATGACCCGAAACCATCAAATTATTAGAGAGCATTGGAGAAACCATGCAAGATATAGGTACAGACAAAGACTTCTTGGAAAAGACCCCAGGAGCACAGGCAGTCAAAACCAAAATTAACATTTGGGATTGCATCAAATTGAGAAGTTTCTGTACTTCAAAAGAAACAGTCAGGAAAGTGAAGAGGCAACCTACAGAATGGGAAAATATTTGTATACTATGCTATAGATAAAGGGTTGATAACCAGAATCTACAAAGAAATCAAGAAATCCCACAACAACAAAAGAAACAACCCACTTAAGAGATGGGCCAAGGACCTCAATAGACATTTTTCCAAAGAGGAAATCCAAATGGCCAACAGACACATGAAAAAATGTTCACAATCACTAGCAATCAGAGAAATGCAAATCAAAACCTCAAGGAGGTTTCACCTAACCCCGGTGAGAATGGCTCACATTCAGAAATCTACCAATAATAGATGCTGGAGACGATGTGAGGAAAAAGGGACACTAACCCACTGTTGGTGGGAATGCAAACTGGTTAAGCCACTATGGAAGTCAGTCTGGAGATTCCTCAGAAACCTGAACATAACCCTACCATACAACCCAGCCATCCCACTCCTTGGAATTTACCCAAAGGAAATTAATTTGGCAAATAAAAAAGCCATCTGCACATTAATGTTTATTGCAGCTCAATTCACAATAGCTAAGACCTGGAACCAACCCAAATGCCCATCAACAGTAGACTGGATAAAGAAATTATGGGACATGTCCTCTATAGAATACTATACAGCAGTAAGAAACAATGAAACCCAGTCATTTGCAACAAGATGGAGGAATCTGGAAAACATCATGCTGAGTGAATTAGGCCAGTCCCAAGAGACAAATATCATTTGTTTTCCCTGATCGGCAATAACTAACTGAGCGCCAAAGGGGAAACCTGTTGAAGTGAAATGGACACTATAAGCAACAATGAACTGATCAGCTCTTGTCCTGACTTTAGATGTACAATGTAATACTTTATCCTTTTTAGTATTTGTTGTTGTTGTTGTTCTAGTACTAGTGGTTGAACTCTGTAATTAACACACAATTATTCTTAGGTGTTTAAATTTTAACTGAAAAGTGATCCCTGTTAAATCTAAGAGTAGAAAAAGAGAGGGAGGAGATGTACAATTTGGGACATGCTCAATGGGACTTGCCCCAAATGGTGGAGTTAGAATTATGCCAAGGGATTCCAATACAATCCCATCAAGGTGGCATGTACCAATGCCATCTCACTAGTCCAAGTGATCAATTTCAGTTCACAATTGATGACTCTGATAGGTTTAAGAGTCAAAGGGATTACACATATAAGACTAGTGTCTGCTAATACTAACTGATAGAATCAAAAAGGGAGAGAAGGATCCAACATGGGAAGTGGGAGACACAGCAGACTCATAGAATGGCAGATGTCCTAAACAGCACTCTGGCCTCAGAATCAGCCCTTAAGGCATTCGGATCTGCCTGATGAGCCCATGAGAGTATTGTAGGCATGGAAAGCCAAGACACCATGGAAAAGAAAAAAAAAAGAAGAAGAAGACCTAAATGAAAGATCTCTGCAAGTGAGATCCCAGTGGAAAGATGGAGGTACCTTTCTCTGAAGGGAGGAGAGAACTTCCACTTTGACTATGACCCTATTGGAATAAGATCAAAGTCGGCGAACTCTAAAGGCTTCCATAGCCTTGGCAACTCATGACTAGAGCCTAGGGAGATTACTGACGCCATAAACAAGAGTGTCAAGTTGTTAAGTCAGCAACAGGAGTCACTGTGTACTTACATCTCATGTGGGATCTGTCCTTTATGTGCTGTCTAATGTGAATTGATGCTATAGCTAGTACTGAAACAGTATTTTTACACCTTGTGTCTGTGTGAGTGCAAACTGATGAAATCTTTATTAAGTATATGGAGAATCGATCTTCTGTATATAAAGATAATTGGAAATTAAAAAAAAACCCTGCTGTTAAATTGGAAATGGCATAGAAAATTAATTAAGTTTTAAAAAATATCATGTAGGATCTCTGTCTTTAATGTGCTGTACACGTTATTTAATGCTGTAACTAGTATTCCAACAGTATTTTTTCACTTTGTTTTGCTATGTGGGGGCAAACTTTTCAAATCTTTACTTAATATATACTGAACTGATCTTCTGTATATAAAGAGAATTGAAAATGAATCTGGATGTGAATGGAAGGGGAGAGGGAGCAGGAAAGGGGAGGGTTGCAGGTGGGAGGGAAGTTATGGGAGGGGGGAAGCCATTGTAATCCATAAGCTGTACTTTGGAAATTTATATTCATTAAATAAAAGTTTTTAAAAAAAGAGCCAATTGGGGGGTCTGTGCTCTCCGCCTTCATAAGCTGGGGGTCGCTGGGTACCTAGGAGCTGAGGACCATGGCATGGTGAGTGTGTGGGCCTGGGGATCCCGAAAAGGGGGAAGCAGAACCAGTGGAAGCCGCCTGGAACCCCTGACCCCCTCCCTGGCACCCGGGACCCACGGTGCCTGGCCATACCAGGAGACCCGGGACCCACGACGCTCAGTCTCTTCCCTGGCACCTGGGACCATCGACGCCCAGTCCCTCCCTGGCACCCAAGAACCCCAACCCATTCCCTGGTACCCGTGACCCCCGACATTCAGCACCCTCCCTGGCACCCCAGATTCTCAGTGCCCAGCTCCTTCCCCTATGCCCAGCCCCTTTCCTAGCACCCATGACCCCAGATGCCCAGTCTGTCCCTGGCACCCGAGACCCCAGACGCCCAGCCCCTCCGTGGCACCGGAGACCTTGGACCCCTTCCCTGGCACCCGTGACCTCCTATGCTCGCCCCCTCCCTGTCACTCTGGACCCCAGACACCCATCCCCCTCCCTGTTACCTGGGACCTCCAACCCTCTCTCTTGCACCCATGACCCCAGACACCCGGCCTCTTCCCAACGTCCAAGATCTTCCTGGCTCCCAAGACCCTGACGCCCAGCCTCTTCCCTGGCAAATGGGACCCTCGACGCCTGACCCTCCCTGGCACCCGAGACCCTGACACCCAGCCCTTCCCTTGCACCTGGGACACCCGATGTCCAGCCCCTCCCTTTCACTCGGGACCCATGACACTCGGCCTCCTTCCTTGCACCCAGGACCTTGACGCCCGGCCCCTCCCTGGCACCTGGGACCACTGATGCTTGGCCCCTCCCTGGCACCCTGGACCCCTGATGCCCGGCCCCTTCCTGGTACCCAGGACCCAAATTGCCTGGTTCCCTATTGGGCCCTGGGATCCCTGATGCGTGGACCCCTCTTTGAAATCCATGACCCCCAAAGCCCTGGCCATCCCAGACCCCTGACGCCTGACCCTTCCCTGGCACCTGGGACACCCAACAACTTCTCTGGCACCCGTGGCCCCGACGCCCTCTCAGGACCCTGGGGTCCCTCTCTCAGGACCCCAGACGCCCAGCCCCATCCCTGGCAACCGAGATGCCTGACCACTTCCTTGTCACTGGGTCCCTGACCCCCGGCCCCTCTCTGGCACCCAAATCTCAATGCCCAACACCTCCCTGGCACCTGGGACACCCAACAACATCCTGGCACCCGGGACCCTCGATGCCCAGCCGTACCTGGACACCCGGGACCCACGACACCCAGCCTCTTCCCTGGCACCCAGGACCGTCGACGCCCGGTCCCTCTCTGGCACCCAACAACCCCAACCTGTTCCCTGGTACCTGTGACCCCCGATGTCCGGCCCCCTCCCTGGCACCTCGGATCCCCAGAGCCCGGACCCTCCCTGGCACCTGGGACCCCTGATGCCCGGCCCCTCCCTGGCATCCGAGACCCCCGACCCCCTCCCTGGCACCCTGGACCCAGGCTCCTCTCCTACAGTTCCCTGAAGCAGCAGCCCAGCAACTTCTCCCTGCTGGCCTCCCCGGCCCTGGAGAGCACCCAGGTCGGCCTTCCTGAGTCCTCTGACTCGCTGCGCCACGCCCAGGGCTCCTACACCTCCCCCCACCCCAGCGCTACATCTCGGAGCCCTACCTGGTGCTGCAGGAGGACTCCCACGCCTCGGACTGTGGCGAGGAGGAGACGATCACCTTCGAGGCAGCGGTGGCCACCAGCCTCGGCCGCGCCAACACCATTGGCACAGCTGGCAGATCCCCAACGGGCACTATCGGCGGTGCCGGCGTAGGGGGCCCTGGGCGGGCGCCCTGTGTGGCACTGTGAGCGACCTCTTGAGTGACACTGAGGAAGACAAGTGCTAGAGGCCGCTCCCTTCCGATGCATGCTCCTGCCTCACTCGGAGAACACCAAGCTGCATTGGGAAGTCGGTGTGGCCTGGGGCGGGGGAGGGGGGGAGGAGGAGGGAGAGCAGGACAAAAAAAGAACCGCCCAGCCCCTTCCCTGGTACCCGAGACCCAAATCGCCTGGCTCACTTTTGAGCCCAGGTATCCCTGGCACCTGGATTTTTCCTTGAAACCCATGAACCCCGACGTCCAGCCACCTCCATGGCACCCGTGACACCCAATGCCCGGCCCTCCCTGGCACCCGGACCCCTGAAGTCCCACCCCTCCCTGGCACCTGGGACCCCCAACCCCCTTGCTGGCACCCGTGACTCCTGACGTCAGGCCTCTCCCTGTCTCTCAGGACCCTAGACTCCAGGCCCCTTCCTGGCACCCGGGACACCTAACGACCGACCCCTCCCTGGCACCTGGGATTCCCGACCCCCTCCCTGGCACCCGTGAACCCTGATGCCCGGCCCCTACCTGTCAGTGGGACCGAAGAAGCCCGGCCCCTTTCTGATACCCTGGACCCCTGACGCCAGTCCCCTTTCCAGGTAACTGGGACCCCCATCGCCCAGTTCCCTCTGGGCCATGGGACACCAGAAAACTTCCCTGACACCCGTTGCCCCCAATGTCCGGCCCCCTCCCTGGCACCCATAAGCCCTGACATCTGCCACCCTCCTTGACACCCAGGAACCCTGATGCCCGGCCTCCCCCCAGGCACACTGGAACCCCAATGCCCAGCCCCTTCCCTGGTACCCTGGACCCCCATCACCTGGCTCCCTATTGGACCCCAGGATCCCTGATGCGTGGACCCCTCCTTGAAACCTGTGAGCCCTGAAGTCCGGCCATCCCTGGCACCCAGACCCCTGAGCCTGATGCCTCCCTGGCACCTGGGACCCCCAACCCCATCCCTGACACCAGTGACCCAGGATGCCTGACCCCTCCATGTCTCTCAGGACCCCAGATGCCCAGCCCTCTCCCTGGCACCCAGAACATTGACTCCCGGCCTCTTCCCTGGTACCCGGGACCATGACCCCTTCCCTGATATGCGGTACCCCCGATGCCCGGCCCCTCCTTTGCACATGGGACCCCTGACGCCTGGCCCCTTCCCTGGCACCTGGGACCCCTATCGCTGAGCTCCCTCCTGGGCTCCAGGATCCCCAACACCTGGCCCCTCCTTGACACCAAGGATCCCTGACACATGGCCTCCTCCCTGGCACCCATGATCCCCAACACCTGGCCCCCTTCTTGTCACCCGGGAATGCTGACACTTGCCCACCCCCGGCACACTGAACCCCTGATGCCAAGCCCCTTCCCTGTTACCCCGGACCTCCATCACCCAGCTCCCTACTGGGCCCTGGGATCCCCAACGCCTGGTCCCCTCCTTGACACTTGTGACCTGTGTCACCCAGCCCACTCCCTGCACCCAGGACCTTTGATGCCTGGGCCCTCCCTGGCACCTGGAACATCGACTCCTGGCCTCTTCCCTGGTACCCAGGAAACCTGACCCCTTCCCTGACACTTAGGATCCCTGATGCAAGGCCCCCTCTCTGGCACCCAGGACCCTTGACACATGGTCCTTCCCTGGCACCCAGGACCCCTGACACCCGACCCCTCCCTGACCCCCATGACCCCCTATGTCTGGCCCCCTTCCTGGCAACCAGGACTCCCACTACCCGACCCCTTCCCTGGCACCCAGAACCCCAAACACCTGGCCCCCTCCCTGCACCCAGGACCCTGACACCCAGCACCTCCCTGGCACCTGGGACCCTCGACCCCTTCCCTGTCACTAGAGACCCCTGAGGTCTGGCCCCCTCCCTGGCAGCTGGACCCCGATGCCCAGCCCCTCCTGGCACCCAGGACCCTCGACCCCCTCCCAGGCAACCGTGACCCCAGACATCTGGCCCTCTCCCTGACACCCTAGACTTTGATGCCAAGCACTTCCCTGGCACCCAGGACCCCCAAACCCCTCCCTGGAACCCATGACCCCCAATGCCCGGCCCACTCCCTGCACCTGGGACCCTGATGTCCAGATCCATCCCTGGCACCCTAGACGTTGACACCCAGCCTCTTCCGGGGACCTGGGACCCTCGACACCCTCCGTGGCACCCGTGACCCAGTTGCCTGGCTCTCCTGTCATTCGAGACCTCCGACATCCAGCCCCTTTCTGGAACCCCTGATCCCTGATGCCCAACTCCTTCCCTGATGCCTAGCTCCTTCCCTGGTACCCAGGACCCCCATTGCCCAGCACCCTCCCTGTCTCTCTAGACCCCTGATGCCTGGTCTCCTCCCTTGCACCCTAGACCCCTGAAAAATGACGTCTTCCCTGGCACCAAGGAACCTCGATGCCTGTCCCCTCTCTGGCACCTGGGATACCTGATGCCTGTCCCCTCTCTGGCACCTAGGACACCTGATGCCTGTCCCCTCCCTGGCACCCGGGACCCCCGACCACTTCCTGGCACCAGGGACCCAAGTAGCCCTGCCTCCTCGCTGGCACTCAGGAACACTGGGCCCAGATCCTTCCCTGGCACCCAGGACCCCGACACCTGGCCCCTCCCTGGCACCCAGGAACCATGCCACCCGGCCCCTTCTGTGGCACCCAGGACCCACGAGACTTGGCAACCTCCCTGGCACCCAGGACTCCCACCAGCTGGCCCCTTCCATGCACCCAGGCCCCCGATGCCAGGCACCTCCCTGTAACCAGAGACCACTGACCCCCTCAATGGCACAAATGACCTCAAAGTCTGGCCTCCTCCTGGCTCCCATGACCACTGAAGTCTGGCACCCTCCCTGGCACCCCAGGCCTCCAACGCCCAGCCCATTCCCCAATGTACAACCCATTCCCTGGTACCCGGGACCCACACCATCCAGCACCTTACTGGGCACCCAGGACTCCTGACGCCCGACCCTTCACTGTCACTGGGGACCCCAGATGCCAGGCCCCCTTACTGGCACTCAGGAACACTGGGCCCAGATCCTTCTCTGGCACCTGGGACCCCTGATGCCAGGCCCTTTCCAGGAACCCAGGTCCCCCATCACCCAGCTCCCTCTGGGCCAGGGGACACCTGAAAACTTCCCTGACACCCATTACCCCCAACGTCCGGAACCCTCCCTGGCACCATGACCACTGACACCTGCCCCCTCCTTGACACCCTGGAACCCTGATGCCCAGCCTCCCTGAAGGCACACTGGAACCCCAACACCCAGCCCCTTCCCTGGTACCTGGGACCCCTATTGCCCGGCTCCATATTGGGCCCCAGGATCCCTGATGGGTGGACCCCTCCTTGAAACCTGTGATGCCCAAAGCCTGGCCATCCCTGGCATCCGGACCCCTGATGCCCGACCCTTCCCTGGCACCCAGAAACCCCAATCCCCTCCCTGGCACCCATAACCCATGACACCTGGCCCCTCAATGTGTCTCAGGACCCCAGAAGCCCAGCCCCCTTTCCGGCACCCAGGACTCTCGATGCCCAGCCCCTTCCCTGGCACCCAAGACCCCTGACAACCAGCCCCTCCCTGGCACATGGGACCCCCGAAACTCAGCCCCTCCCTGTGACTTGGGACCATAGAAACTCGGCCCACTCCTTGACACCTGTGACCCTCTATGTCCAGCCCTCTTCCTGGCACCCAGGACTCCCACTGCCTGGCCCCTTCTCTGGCACCCAGGATCCCCAACAGCCGGCCCCCTCTCTGCACCTGGGATCCTGACACCCAGCACCTCCCTGACACCGGGGACACTCACCCCTTCCTGTTACTTAGGACCCCCGAGGTCTGGCCCCCTCCCTGGCACCAGGACACCAATGCCCAGCCCCTCCCAGCACCTGGGACCCGCGACACCCTCCCTGGCACCCGTGACGCCAGACATCTGGTCCACTCCCTGGCACCCTAGACATTGACGCCCCACCTCATCCCTTACATCCCGGTCCCTTGATGCCCGTCCCCTCCTGGCACAATGACCTCGAAGTCCGGCCTCCACCCTAGCTCCTGTGACCCCTGAAGTCTGGCCCCCTCCCTGGCATGTCAGACCCCCAACACCTGGCCACTTCCCCTATGCCCAACACATTCCCTGGTACCCGGGACCCACACCATCCAGCACATTATCAGGCACCTGGGACTCCCAATGCCTGGTCCCTCACTATCACTGGGGACCCCAGACACCAGGCCCCCTTACTGGCACCAGGGACCCGTGATGCCCAGCCCCTTCCCTGGCACCCGGGACCGTTGATGCCCAGCCCTACCTGGCACCTGTGACTCCCGATGCCTGGCCCTCCATGTCACTTGGGATCCCCGACTTCCAGCCCCCTCCCAGGCACCTGGGATCCCTGACACCCGGCCCCTTCCCTGATGCCCAGCCATTCCCTGGTACCTGGGACCCCCATCGCCTGGCCCTCTCCCTGTCTCTGGGGACCCCAAAACCCAGGCCCATCCTGGGCATCTGACACCCGACATCCAGCCCCTCCCTGTCACTTGGGACCCCAGACACCTGGTCCCCTCCTTGTTACCTGGGATGCCCAACCCCCACCCTCTTTCCCCTACACCAGACCCCCTCCCTGGCACCCATGACCCCAGATGCCCAGCCCCTTCCCCGAAACCCAGCATCTCCCTGGAACCCAAGAATCTGTCGCCAGTCCTCTTCCCTTGCAACTAGGGTCCTTGGTGCAAGGCACCTCCCTGGCACCTGGGACCCTGACACCTGGCCTCTTTCCTGGCAACTGGGACCCTTGACGACCAGCCCCTACCTGGCACCCAGGACACCTGACACTTGGCCCCTCCCTGCCACCCAGGACCACTGATGCCCGGTCCCTCCCTGGTACCCGTGACCCCCGACGCCTGGCCACTTTTCTGGCACCCTGGATTCCAATGCCCAGCAGCTCCCCTGGTACCAAGACCCAAATCGCCCAGCACCATATTGGGCCCCAGATTCACTGAGACGTGGAACCCTCCTTCAAACCCGTGACCCCTGAAGCCCGGCCATCCCTGGCACCCAGACCTCTGATGCCCAACCCTCCCTGGCACCTGGGAACCCCAACCCCCTCCCTGGCACCCATGACCCATGACACCCGGCCCCTCCCTGTCTCTCAGGACCCCAGACGCCCAGCCTCCTCCCTGGCACCCGGAACATTGACTCCCGGCCTCTTCCCTGGTACCCGGGACCATGACCCCTTCCCTGACACATGGTAACCCCAATGCCCGGCCCTGCCCTGGCACCCAAGACCCTCGGCACCCGGCCCCTTCCCTGGCACCCAGGAACCCGGAAGCCTGGCCCCTCCCTGTTACTTGGAACCACAGTCACCCGGCCCCCTCCCTGACACCCGTTACCCCCTATGTCTGGCCCCCTTCCTGGCACCCAGGACTCCCACTGCCCGGACTCTTCCCTGGCACCCGGACCCCAATGCCCAGCCCCTCCCTGGCACCTGGGACCCTCGACACCCTCCATGGCACCCGTGACCCTAGACATCCGGCATCCTCCCTGACACCCTAAATGTTGATGCCCCACCTCTTCCCTGGCACCCAGGACCCACGACGCCCCCGTCACCCGGCCTGCCCTGTCACTCAAGATCCCAGGCATCCAGCCCCCTCCCTGGCACCCCTGATCCCCGTCACCCAGCTCCTTCCCCAATGCCCAGCTCCTCCCTTGTACCCAGGACCCCCATCACCCAGCCCCCTCCCTGTCTCTCTGGACCCCTGATTCCTGGCCTCCTCCCTGATACCCTGGACCCCTGATGCCTGGCGCCTTCCATGGCACCAAGGACCCTCGACGCCTGTCCCCTCCCTGGCACCCAGGACGCTTCATGGCCATCCCCTCCCTGGCACCCAGGACCCCTGATCACTTCCTGGCACCCGGGACGCACATCGCCTGGCCCCCTCCCTGGCACTCAGGAACACTGGGCCCAGACCCTTCCCTGGCAACCGGAACCCCTGATGCCAGGCCCCTTTCCAGGTACCTGGGACCCCCCTCACTCAGCTCCCTCTTGGCCAGGGGACACCTGAAAACTTCCCTGACACCCATTACCCTGAACATCCGGCCCCCTCCCTGACACCCATGACCACTGACACCTGCCCCCTCCTTGACACCCCAGAACCCTGATGCCCAGCCTCCCCGAAGGCACACTGGAACCACAACACCCAGCCCCTACCCTATTACCAGGGACCCCCATTTCCCAGCTCCCTATTGGGTCCCAGGATCCCTGACAAGTGGACACCTCCTTGAAACCCATGATGCCCAAAGCCCGGCCATCCCTGGCACCTGGACCCCTGATGCCCGAACACTCCCTGGCACCCAGAAACCCCAACCCCCTCCCTGGCACCTATAACCCACAACGCCCAGCCCCTCAATGTGTCTCAGGACCCCAGATGCCCAGCCCCCTCCCTGGCACCCTGAACATTGACTCCTGGTCTCTTCCCTGACACTTGGGACCCTTGACTCCTTCCTGTTACTCAGGACCCCTGAAGTCTGGCCCCCTCCCTGGCACCAGGACACCAATGCCTAGCCCCTCCCAGAACCTGGGACCCGTGACACCCTCCCTGGCACCCGTGACCTCAGACATCTGGTCCCCTCCCTGACACCCTAGAAGTTGACGCCCCGCCTCTTCCCTGGCACCCGGGACCCTTGATGCCTGTCCCCTCTCTGGCACCCATGACCTCAATATCCGGCCTCCACCCTGGATCCCGTGACCCCCGAAGTCTGGCCCCTCCCTGGCATGCCAGACCCCCAACACCCGGCCACTTCCCCTATGCCCAACACGTTCCCTGGTACCCGGGACACACACCATCTGGCCCCTTACCAGGCACCCGGGACTCCCAATGGCTGGCCCCTCACTATCACTGGGGACCCCAGACACCAGGCCCCCTTACTGGCACCAGGGACCCGTGATGCCCAGCCCCTTCCCTGGCACCCGGGACCATTGATGCCCGGCCCTGCCTGGCACCTGTGACTCCCGATGCCTGGCCCTCCATGTCACTTGGGATCCCCGACTTCCAGCCCCCTCCCAGGCATCTGGGATCCCTGACACCCTGCCACTTCCCTGACACCCAGACCTTCCCTGGTACCTGGGACCCCCATCGCCTGGCCCTCTCCCTGTCTCTGGGGACCCCAGAAGCCCGGGCCCCTCCTTGTTACCTGGTACGCCTGACCCCCTCCCTGGCACCCATGCCCCAGATACCCAGCCCCTTCTCCGAAACACAGCATCTCCCTAGAACCCATGAATCTGACTCCAGGCCTCTTCCCTTGCAACTAGGATCCTCGACACAAGGCCCCTCCCTGGCACCTGGGACCCTGACACCTGGCCTCTTCCCTGGCAACCAGAACTCTCAATGCCCAGGCCCTCCCTGGCATCTGTGACCCCCGACGCCCAGCCTCTTTTCTGGCACCCTGGACCCCAGATGCCCAGTCCTTTCCCTGGTACCTGGGACCCAAATCGCCCGGCTTCTTATTGGGCCCCAGGATCCCTGATGTGTGGACCCCTCCTTGAACCCACGACCCCCGAATCC
This sequence comes from Lepus europaeus, assembly GCF_033115175.1. Classification (NCBI taxonomy): domain Eukaryota; kingdom Metazoa; phylum Chordata; class Mammalia; order Lagomorpha; family Leporidae; genus Lepus; species Lepus europaeus. Next base: position 95,358 of record NW_026909042.1, read on the forward strand.
TGGCTGTCCGTGGCACTCAGAAACCTGATGCCCAACCCCTCCCTGGCACCCAGAACCCCCAAATACCTCCCTGGTATCCATGGCCCCAATGCCAGGCCCCTCACTGCGTCTCAGGACCCCAGACGCCAGCCCCATCCTGGCAACCGAGATGCCTGACCACTTCCCTGTTACCAGGACCCCTGATGCCTGGCCCCTCTCTGGCACCCAGACCTGAAGGCCCAACACCTCCCTGGCACCCGGGACACCCAACAACCTTCCTGGCACCTGGGACCCTCGACGGCAGGCCATACCAGGACACCTGGGACCCATGACGCCTAGCCTCTTCCCTGGCACCTGGAACCCTCGACGCCAGGCCATACCTGGACACATGGGACCCACAACGCCCAGTCTCTTCCCTGGCACCTGGGACCATTGATGCTAGGTCCCTCCCTGGCACCCAAGAACACTGACCCCGTTCCCTGTTACCCATGACCTCTGACATTTGGCCCCCTCCCTGAAACCCCGGATCCCCAGAGCCCGGCCTCTCCCTGACACCTGGGACCCCTGATGCCCAAACACTCCCTGGCACCCAAGACCCCCGACCCCTTCCCTGGCACCCATGACCTCCAACGCCTGGCCCCTCCCTGGCACCCTGAACCCCTGATGCCCAGACCCTTCCCTGGTACCCAAGACCCAAATCACCAGGCTCCCTCATGGGCCCAGGGGTCCAACACCTGGACCTCTCCTTGAAACCCATGAAACCCGACAACCAGCCGCCTCCATGGCACCTGTGACACCTGATACCCAGCCCTACCTGGCACCCAGACCCCTGAAGCCCGACCCCTCCCTGGCACCCGGGACCCCCAACCCCCTCCTGGGTACCCGTGACTCCCAATGCCTGGCCCCTCCCTGTCTCTTGGGACCCTAGACGCCTGGCTCCCTATTGGGCCCCAGGATCACTGATGCGTGGAACCCTCCTTCAAACCCGTGACCCCCGAAGCCTGGCCGTCCCTGGCACCCAGACCCCTGACGCCCGACCCCTCCCTGGCACCTGGGACCCCCAAGCCCATCCCTGGCACCCATGACCCACAATGCCCAGCCCCTCCCTGTCTCTCAGGACCCTAGATGCCCAGCCCCCTCCCTGGCACCCAGAACATTGACTCCCAGCCTCTTCCCTGGTACCTGGGACCCATGACCCCATCCCTGACCCACGGTACCCCTGACACCCAGCCCCCTCTCTGGCACCCAGGACCCTCGACACCCAGTCCCTTCCTGGCACCCAGGAACCCGGAAGCCCAGCCCCTCCCTGTTACTTAGAATCGCAGACACCCAGCCTCTTCCCTGGCACCCTGGCCCCCCAACACCTGGCCCCCTCCCTGTACTTGAGACCCCAACGCCCAGCACCTCCCTGGCACCGAGGACCCTCGACCCCTTCCCTGTCACCCGGGACCCCCGAGGTCTGGCTCCCTCTCTGGCACTCAGACCCAGACACCCAGCCCTTCCCTGGCACCCTGGACCCTTGATGCCTGGCCCCTCCCTGGCAACCATGACCCTGTCGCCTGGCCCGCCCTGTCACTAAAGACCCCTGACATCTGGCACCCTCCCTGGCACCCCAGACCCCCAATGCCCAGCCCATTCCCTGATGCCCAACCCATTCCCTGGTACCCGGGACTCACCATATGGCCCCTTCCTGGGCACCCGGGACTCCCGACGCCCGGCCCCTCACTGTCACTGGGGACCCCAGACGCCAGGCCCCCTTACTGGTACTGGGGACCCATGACACCTGGCCCCTTCCCTGGCACCCAGGACCCTTGGCACACAGCCCTCCCTGGCACCTGTAACTTCTGACGCCTGACCCTCATTGTCACTTGGGACCCCCGACTTCCGGCTCACTCCCAGGCACCCAGGATCCCTGACACCCGGCCCCTTCTCTGACACCCAGCCCTCCCCTGGTACCCGGGACCCTCATTGCCTGGCCTCTCCCTATCTCAGGGGACCCCAAAAGACCTGGCCCCTCCTGGGCATCCAGGACACCTGATGTCCAGCCCCTCCTTTTCACTTGGGACCCCTGACGCCTGGCCTCCTCCCTTGCACCCAGGACCCCTGACGCCCAGTCCCTTCCCTGGCACCAAAAGCCCTCAATGCCCGGCCCCTCTCTGACACCCGGGACCCCTGCCGCCTGACCTCTCCCTGACACCCAGGACACCCGACCCCATACCTGGCACCCATGAACCAAGAGGCCCAGCCCCTCCCTGTACTCGGGAACCCAGACGCACTACCTCTTCCCTGGCACCCTGGACTCATGATGCCTAGCCCCTTCCCTGGTACCCAGGACCCCCATCGCCCGGCTACCAACTGGGCCCAGAGATCCCTGACGCCTGGACCCCTCATTGAAACCCATGACCCCCGACACCCAGCTGTCCTTCGTACCTGGACCCCTGAGCCCGATGCTTCCCTGGCACCTCGGACCCCCAAACCCCTCCCTCACACCAGCGAACCATGATGCCCAGCCCCTCACTGTCTCTCAGGACCCCAGATGCCCAGCCCTCTCCCTAGCACCCGGAACATTGACTCCTGGCCTCTTCCCTATGCCTGGGACCATGACCCCTTCCCTGACACGTGGTACCCCCAATGCCCAGCCCCTCCCTCACACATGGGACCCCTGATGTCCGGCCCCTTCCCTGGCACCCAGGACCCTGAGGCCAGGCCCCTTTCCTGTTACCTGGGACCCCTATCACCTGGCTCCCTACTGGGCTTCAGGATCCCCAACACCTGGCACCTCCTTAACACCTAGGACCCCCAAAGTCTGGCCCCCTCCCTGGCACCCATGATCCCCAACACCTGGCCCCCTTCTTGTCACCCGGGAATGCTGACACTTGCCCACCCTGGCACACTGCACCCCTGATGCCAAGCCCCTTCCCTGTTACCCCGGACCCCCATCACCCAGCTCCCTACTGGGCCCTGGGATCCCCGAAGCCTGGCTCCCTCCTTGACACCTGTGACCCGTGTCACCCAGCCCACTCCCTAGTACCCAGGACCTTCAATGCCCAGGCCCTCCATGGCACCTGGAATGTTGACTCCCAGCCTCTTCCCTGGAACCAGGAAACCTGACCCCTTCCCTGACACATGGGATCCCTGATGCCAGGCCCCCTCCCTGGCACCCAGGACCCTCAACGCATGGTCCCTCTCTGGCACCCAGGACCCTTGATGCCTGACCCCTCCATTGCACCCGGGACCCCAAACCCCTTCCCTGACACCTGGGACACCCAATGTCTGGCCCCCTCCCTGGCACCCAGGAACCCTGTCGCCCGGCCTCTTCCGTGGCACCCAGGACCCACGAGGTTCAGCCGCCTCCCTGGCACCCAGGACTCCCACCGCACAGCCCCTTCCCTGCACCTGGGATCCCGATGCTGGGTCCCTCCCTGGCACCAGGGACCACTAACCCCCTTCCTGGCACCCATGACCTCGAAGCCCATCCTCCACCCTGGCCCCCGTGACCCCCAAAGTCTGGCCCCTTCCCTGGCATCCCAGACCCCCAACACCCGGCCACTTCCCCAATGCCCAACTCCTCCCCTGGTACCTGGGACCCACCCATCTGGCTCCTTACAGGGCACCTGGGACTCCTGATGCCTGGCACCTCACTGTCACTGGGGACCCCAGATGCCAGGCCCCCTTACTGGCACCGGGGACCAATGACGCCTGGCCCTTTCCCTGGCACCCAGGACCCTTGACACCCAGGCCTCCCTGGCACCTGTGATTCCTGATGCTTGACCCTCCATGCCACTTGGGATCCCCAACTTCTGGCCCCCTCCCAGGCACCCGGGATCCCTGACATCCAACCCCTTCCCTGATGCCCAGCCCTTCCCTGGTACCCAGGACCCCCATTGTCTGGCCTTCTCCCTGTTTCTTGAGACTGCAGAAGCCCGGGCCTCTCCTGGGCATCTGGTGCACCCAACATCCAGCCCCTCCATGTCACTCGGGACCCCAGACGCCCAGCCCCTCCCTGTTACCTAGGATGCCTGACCCCCTTCTTGGCACCCATGACACCAGACACCCAGCCCCTTCCCCGACACCCAGTATATCCCTGGAACACTCTTCCCTTGCAATTAGGACCCTAGATGCCAGGTCCCTCCCTGGCACCCAGGACCCCTGTTGCCAGGCCCCTCCCTGGCACCCGGGACCCCTGATGCCCAAACCCTCCCTGTCACCCAAAACTCCTGACCCCCTCCCTGGCACTGGTGACCCCCAAAGCCTGGACCCTCCTTGTCACTCAGGACCCCAGATGCCCAGCATCTTCTCTGGCATGCTGGTCCTCCGATGCCAAGCCCCTTCCCTGGTACCTGGGACCCAAATTGCCCAGCTCCCTCCTGGGCCCAGGGATCTCTGACACCTGGATCCATCCTTGAAACCCGTGACCCCCAACGCCCAGCCATCCCTGGCACCCGTGTCCCCCAACCCACTCCCTGGCACCCATGGCCCTGATGCCAGGTCCCTCCCTGTCTCTTAGGACCCCAGATTCCCAGTGCCCTCTCTGGCAACTGAGATGCTTGACCACTTCCCTGTCATCAGGACCCCTGATGCTGGCCCCTCTATGATACCTGGACCTCAATGCTCAACACCTCCCTGGCACCCAGGACCCTCAACAACCTCCCTGGCATCCTTGACCCCCGACTCCCAGCCCCTCCCTGTCACTTCGGACCCCAGATGCTCAGCTCCCTCCCTGGCACCTGGAGCCTCCAACCCCTTCCCTGGTATCCAGGACTCCCAATGCCCGGTCCCTTTCCTGGCACCCAGGACCCTAGACACCCAGCCTCCCCCAGCCCCTGGGACCCCTGACACCCAACCCTCCCTGGTACCCGGGATCCCTGATGCCCAACCCCTTCCTTGGCACCCGGGACCTCCATCGCCTGGCTCCCTCTTGGGCCCCAAAATCCCCAATGCCTGGCCCCTCCTTGACACCCAAGGACCCCTGACTCCTGGCCTTCTTCCTCACACCTGTGACCCCTGACATCTGGCCCCCTCCATGGCACCCATGAACCCTGACACCTGGCCCCCTCCTTGTCACCCCAGAACCCTGACACTCAGCCTCCCCATGCACCCTGCACTCCCAACACCCAGCCCCTTCCCTGGTACCTGGGACCCCATAGCCTGGCTCCCTCCTGGGCCCAAGGATCCCCAATACCTGGACCCTCCTTGACACCCAAGACCCCTGACATCTGGCCTCCTCCCTGACACCCGTGATGCCCAATGTCCGACCCCCTCCATGGCACCCATGAACCCTGACACCTGGCCCCCTCCTTGTCACCCCAGAACCCTGACACTCAGCCTCTCCCTGCACCCTGGACCCCCAATGCCCAACCCCTTCCGTGGTACCTGGGACCTCCATCGTCTGGCTCCCTCTTGGGCCCCAAAATCCCCAATGCCTGGCCCCTCCTTGACACCCAAGGACCCCTGACTCCTGGCCTTCTTCCTCACACCTGTGACCCCAGACGTTGGGCCTCCCTGTCTCTTGAGACACCTGACATCTGGCCCCTACCTGGCACCCCTGATCCCAGATGCCTGGCCCCTTCCTGATGCCCAGCCCCTCCCTGTCACTTGGGGCCCCAGATGCCCAGCCCCCTCCCTGGTACCTGGGACCCATGACACTTGGCCCCTTCACTGGCATCCAGGACCCTCAATGCCCGGCCCCTTCCTGGCACCCAGGACCCCCGAACCCCTCCCTGGCACCCATGACCACCAGCGCCCAGCCCCTCCCTGTCACTTGGGACCCATGACGCCCTGCCCCCTCCCTGGTACCTGGGACCCCTGATGCATGGCCCCTTCCCTGGCACCCAGGACCTTCGATGCCCAGCCCCTCCTTAACACCCAGGACCCCTGATGCCCAGCCCCCTCCCTGGCACCCATGACCCCCGATGCCCAGCCCCTTCTCTGGTACCCGGGAACCCCAATGCCAGCTCCCTATTGGGCCCTGGGATCCCCGACGCCTTGCCCCCTCCTTGATACCCGTGACCCCTGATGCCCGGACCCCTCTGAACCCAGGATCCTCAATGCCTGGCTCTTCCCTGGCAACTGGGACCCCTGCCACCCAGCCTTTCCCTGGCACCCAGGACCCCGACGCCCAGCCCCTCCCTGTCAATTGGGACTGCAGGCACCCGGCCCCCTCTCTGGCACCCATGACCCCCGATTTCCGGCCCCCTTCCTGATGCCCAGGACACCCGCCGCCCGGCCCCCTCCCTGGCACCCAGGAACCCTGACACCCAGCCCCTTCTGTGGCCCCCAGGACATCCAAGGCCTGGCCACCTCCCTGGCACCAAGGACTCCCACCGCCCAGCCCCTTCCCTGGTACCCAGGACCCTTGAGGCCCATCCCCTCCCTGCTCCTGGGACCTCAATGGCCAGCCCCTCCCTAGCACCCAGGACCCCTGACCCACTCCCTGGCACCCGTGACCCTAATGTCCGGTCTCCACCCTGGCTCCCATGACCCCCAAAATCCAGCCCCCTCCCTGGTACCCTGGACCCCTGACGCCCAGCCCCACTGCCCGGCCCCTTCCTGGGCACCCAGGACTCCCAACGCCTAGCCCCTCCCTGTAACTCAGGATCCCAGATGCCTGGCCCCCTTACTGGCACCCAGGACTCATGACCCCAGGTCCCTTCCCTGACACCTGGGACCCCAAAGCCCGGCCTCTTCCCTGGCACCCGGGACCCTCGACACCTGGACCCTCCCTGTCAACTGGTCCACAATGCCTGACTCCTCCCTGGCACCCAAGAATCCCGACCCCCTCCCTGGCACCCATGACCCCCGATGCCTGGCCCCTTCCTGTCATTCAAGACCTCTAATGCAATGCCCCCTCCCTGCTACCCAGGACCCCTGATGCCTGACCCCTTCCCTGGCACCTGGGACCCCAACGTCTGGCCTCTTCCTTGGCACCCAGGATGCCCAACAACTGGCCCCCTCCCTGGCACCCCAGACCCCAGACACCCAGCCTCTTCTCTGGTACCTGGGACCCCATTGCCTGGCTCCCTTTTGGGCACCAGGATCCCTGATGCCTGGCCCCCTCCTTGGCACCCGAGACCCCCAAGGCCTGGCCCATCGCTGTCACTTGGGCCCTCAGATGCCCAGCCCCCTCCCTGGCACCCAGTACCCCAACATCTGGCCCCCTCCCTGGCACCCGGGACCCCCTGAACCCAGCCCCTTCCCTGGTACCTGGGACCCCCATCACCCAGCTCCCTCCTGGGCCCTAGGATCCCTGACTCCTGGCCCCATCCTTGACACCTGGAACCCCCATCATTCAGCCCTCTTCCTGGCACCCGGGACCCCCGACACCCAGTTCCAACCCTGGCATGGGGACCCTCGCCACCCAGCCCCCTCATGGCACCCAGGAGCCCTGAAGCCCAGACACCTCCCTGGCACCTGGGACCCCCGCCACCTGGCCCCTTACCTGCTTGCAGTGACTTCGTGGCCCTGGAGCCATCCCTGGGCAGCTGTGTGGAGGCAGCCCTGTGTCCTCCTCCTTCCTCGGCTCCTCCTTCCTTCTATGCCAGGACCTGATTCCCCTGAGGTTCTAAATATGTGGGCAGCAGGGGCTCCTCCAGGATGCTGACCTCTCAGCACAGATCTTTCTGGAAGGTCTTGCTCTGTTTTCTGTTTCCAGTAGCTTTGGGTTTTTGTCCAGGGTTTAGACAGGCAGGAGGATACTGTACTTTGGCACTTGGGTATCACCTTAACCCTTACTGTTCTGTCAACCAGCTGCCATCTGCCTTTGTACTTTCAAAATAGAAATTTTGGCTATTCAAATTTATGAGTGTTTTAAAAATTATTTCTGTTCCATGAAAGCCTTCTCAATCCCAAAGATATATCTAGTTTACTAAGTTATTTGGAGATTATATTTTAATATAGGAGCTTGTTTACTTTTGCTTGTTCTAAAATTTTCAAATATTGTTGGAGTTTGGTTGACAAAATTTGTGCATATTCAAGGTATGCAACCTGATATTTTGATATGTTGGGGCCTTTTGAAAAGTTATGGAGAATTCACATTATCTTTTAATCCCTTTTTGTAATGGAATAAACCCAGCCTTTTTTTTAAAAAAAAAGATTTATTTATTTATTGAAGGTCAGAGTTACACAGTGAAGAAGAGGCAGAGAGGGAGAGAGGGAGAGAGGAGGGAGGGAGAGAGGGAGAGAGGGAGAGAGGGAGAGAGGGAGAGGGGGAGAGAGAGAGAGAGAGAGAGAGAGAGAGAGAGGATTTACATCTGCTGGCTCACTCCCCAGATGGCCACAATGGCTGGAGCTGTGCCAATCAGAAGCCAGGATCCAGGAGCTTCTTCTGGGTCTCCCACATGGGTTCAGAGGCCCAGGGACTTGAACCATCTCCTACTGCTTTCCCAGGCCATAGCAGAGAACTGGATCAGAAGTGGAGCAGCCGGGACTCAATCTGGTGCCCATATGGGATGCTGGCGCTGCAGGCAGTGGCTTAACCTGCTATACCTTATTGCCGGCTCCTTAATCCCATTTTTCTGCATAACCTTTTTGGAGTCCTCTTTTACATGTACATTATGAAATGATTAGGATAATCTAGCATATGCATCTCCTTTCACTGCTAAGTTTTTAAGAGAATACATAAGATATTACCAAGTTGTGAGTATGTAATAGCATATTCATATGGTAACGGTGTTGAGCATTAAGATCTGGAGTGGATAATTTATCTCATAACTGCAAATGTGTGCTCAGCTAACATTTTCCCATTTCCTTCACTCTCAGCCCTGACAGCCACCACCCTGTTCTGTGATTAAGTGTGATTTTCTTAAAATCCACATGAGTGAGATTGTGTGGCATTTATCTTTCTGTGCCTTGTTTCAAATGGCCTCATGTCCACATTCATGATTTTGGATCTATGTTTTGACAACATGCAGAATTTCCTGTTTTATTAGGTTATTTGTTTTTATTGACACTCAATAATTGTACATATTTATGGGGTGAAAAGTAATATTGGATACATGCACACATTTTAATGATCAAATTAGGATAATTGGAATCCATCACTTCATATACTCAAGATTTATTTGCAGTGTGAACATTCAAAAGTCTTTCTTCTAGCTATTTAGAAATATAAAATACAACACAGTTGACAATTGTTACTCTACTATGTGATAGAACACAGGAAAGGGGGGGCTGGTGCTGTGGCACAGTGGGTTAAATCTCCAGCCTGCAGTGCCAGCATCCCGTATTTGAGCCAGTTTGAGTTCCAGCTGCTCCATTTCTGATCCAGCTCTAGGCTATGGCCTGGGAAAGCAGTGGAGGATGGCCCAAGTCCTTGGGCCCCTGCACCCACATGGGAGTCCCAGAAGAAGCTCCTGCCTCCTGGCTTCAGACCAGCACAGCTCCAGCCATTGCAGCCATCTGGCAAGTGAACCAGTGGGTGGAAGTCCTTTCTCTCTGGCTATAACTCTCCTCTATAACTCTTTAAAATAAATAAAATAAATATTTTTTAAAAAAAGAACACAAGAAGGATTATTTTTACAATAAGGAAAAATAATTTTTCAAAAAAAGTAAACCTTTCTGAGCTTTAATTAATTAAATTTTAATTTTTTTATTTTAAGCATTTTTTGGGAAACCTAATTAACCTTGAAGAAACCAAAAATGATACATCTGTTATGAGCACTTATGCATAAATATAGCTTATGAAGGATAAGAATATCCTCCTTTTAATGCACTAAAACAAAGTAAATTTTTGAGAACAAGTTTTACTATTAACTTTCATAATCCACTCTTTTCAGACAGGTGTCCTGCATGGGAAATTACTGCACAGCAACTCCTGTTGTTAATTTAACAATTAACGCTCTTATGTATGTGGTCAGTGATCACCTGAGGCACTTGACATGCACTGCCTATGCTGTGAAAGCCTTTTTAAAAAAAGATTTATTTTACTTATTTGAAAGACAGAGTTACAGAGAGAGGTAGAGACACAGAGAGAGGTCTTCCATCTGGTTGTTCACTCCCCAGATGGCCACAATGGCCAGAGCTGTTCCATTCTGAAGGCAGGAACCAGGAGCTTCTTCTGGGCCTCCCACATGGGTGCAGGGGCGCAAGGACTTGGGCCATCCTCCACTGCTATCCCAGGCCATAAGCAGAGAACTGGATTGCAAGAGGAGCAGCTGGGACTAGAACCGGCACCCATATGGGATGCTAGCATTTCAGGCCAGGGCTTTAACCCATTGCACCACTTTACCAGCCCCAAGTGGAAACCTTTTGAGTCCACTGACTCCTTCTGTATTTAGACAAGGCCATGAGCAAAGTGGAAGTTCTCCCCTCCTTTCACAGTAAAGTACTGCCTTCTTTGATGACCACTTCTTTCCACTGGAGTCTCACCCAGGTAGGTCCTTTATGTAGGACACTTTTTGCCACAGTGTCTTGGCATTCTCTGTCTGAAATGCTCTCATGGGATTTTCAGCCAGACCAGAATGTGTTAAGGGTCACAGTGCTACTTAAAGTGATTGTCATTCTATGAGTCTGCTGTGTGGACTGCTTCCCATGGTGGAGCATTCACTCCTTTTTAATTCTATTATTATTACCAAACACTTAATCCTATTTATATAATCATTTTAACATTTAATCCTCTCTATATGATCACTTTAACACTTAATCTTATCCATATGTTCACTTTAACACTTAAAGTGCTGTTTTTTTCCACCTAGCTCAAGGGGATTTGGGGTCCCATGGCAAGTTTTTAAACTGTATCCTTAAAAGTAAGCCCATAATAATGTATGGAGAACTATACAGCTTTAGAGTTACAAACTTCATAATTTCACAATTACAACATTAGGAACCTGGTGATTCTTCCCACTGTGCCTGCCCTCCCATCCACACTCCTACCCCCCTTCCTCCTCCCACTCTTATTCCCACTCTTATTTTTTACTAACATTTATTTTCAATTAACATCCTACACATATGATTATCTCTATATTAAGTAAAAACTTCAACAAATAGCATGGAAAAAAACTGTTCCTCTATAGTTGAGACAAGGGCTGTACAAAGGCATTGCTTCTCAAAGTGTCAATTTAACATCTATAGCTTGCCTATTAGGTGCTCTATTAGTTACCACAGGTCAGGGAGAACATATGGCATTTCTCCCTGTGGGACTGAATTATTTTACTAAGTGTGATGATTTCCAGTGTCATCCATTTTGTTGCAAATGATAATGATTAGATTTTTTACCAATGTGTAGTATTCCATGGTGTACATATCACATAATTTCTTTATCCAGTCTTCAGTTGATGGGCATTTTTATTGATTCAGTGTATTAGCTCTTGTAATTGAAAACAATAAACATAGGGGTGCAAATAACTCTTTCATATGCTGATTTCCTTTCCTTTGGGTAAATTCCCAGAAGTGAGCTGGCTGTGTCATATGGTGGGTCTATATTCAGATTTCTGAGTTATCTCCATACTGTCTTCCATAGTGGCTTTGCCAGTTTACACTCCCACCAACAGTGGATTAGGATGCCTTTTCGCCCACATCCTCACCAACATTTGCTGTTTGTTGTTTTCTGTATGAAAGCCATTCTGAAGGGGGTGAGGTGAAACCTCATTGTGGTTTTGATTTGCATTTCCCTGATGGCTAGTGATCCTGAATATTTTTTCATGTGTCTGTTGGCCATTTGGATTTCCATTTTGAAAAATGTCTGTTTAAACCTTCACACATTCTTTAATTGTGTAGTTTGTTTTGTTGTTGTTGAGCTTCTTGATCTCTATATAGTCTGGTTATAAATCCTTTATCAGTTGTAGAGTATGCAAATTGTTTCTCACATTCTGTTAGTTGCCTCTTCACTATGCTGAGTATTACTTTTGCAGTACAGAAACTTCTCAATTTGATGTAATCCCATCTTAGAAGTTCTTTCTTAGCCATGGCATTGTGTGTGTATACAAGTACTGTTGATTTTTGTGTATTGATTCTATACCCAGCTACTTTGCCAAACTCTTCTATGAGTTCCAATAGCCTCTTAGTGGAGTCTTTTGGATCTACTATATACAGAATCATGTCATCTGAAAATAGGGATAGTTTGACTTCCTTCTTCCCAATATATCCCTTTGATTTATTTTCCTGCCTAATGGCTCTGGCTAGAACTTCCTGGACTATACTGAACAGCCATGGTGAGAGTGGGACTCCTTGTCTGGTTCTGGATAATGGTGGGGATGCTTTCAACTTTTCCCCATTCAATATGATGCTGGCCATGGGTTTGTTATAAATTGCCATGGTTGTTGAGGGATGTTCCTTTAATACCCAATTTCATCATGAAAGGGCATTGTATTTTATCAAATTCTTTCTATGAATCTGTTGATTTAATTATATGGTTTCTGTTCTTCAACTTGTTAACGTGATGTATCACATTGATTAATTTGTGAATGTTGATTCATCACTGCATATCAGAGGTAAATCCCACTTTGTCCAGGAGAATGATCTTTCTGATATGTTGCTGGATTTGATTGTCTAGTATTTTGTTGAAGACTTTTGCATCTATGTTCATCAGGGAAATTGGTCTGTAGTTCTATTTCTCTGTTGTATCTTTTTCAGGTTTAGGAAGTATGGTGATGATGGCCTTTTATTTGGAGCATCTTTATTATTGATAAAATTTCTGTCTTGGTAATTGGTCTGTGTAGGTTTTCTATGTCTTCCTGGCTCAATTTGGGTAGGTTGTATGTGTGGAGGAATCTGTCCATTTCTTTTGTGTTTCCCTGTTTTTACACATGCTGCTGTTTATAGTAATTTCTGATTTCTTTTTTATTTTTGTGGTGTCTGTTGTTACATTTCCTTTTCAGCTCTAATTTTATTGATATGAGTTTTCTCTCTTCTTTTTGGTTAGTTTGGACCAGTGATATGCCAATTTTTTTGTTTGTTTTCTTGTTTGTTTTCAAAAAACAGCTCTTCATTTTATTTATCCTTTGTATGCTTTTTTCTATTTTGTTTATTTCTTCTCTAATTTTAATGATTTCTTTACTTCTACTAGATTTGGGTTTGGTTGGCTTTTGTTTTTCTAGCTGTTTGTGATGCATTAATAGCTATTTTATTTGGTGCCTTTATAATTTCTTGATGTAGGCTTCAATTACTGTAAACTTTCCTTTTAGCTCGACTTTTGGTGTATCCCATAGTTTTGATATGTTATATTATCATCATCTTCATTAATTTCCAAAGATTTTACCTCTCTTTTGATTTCTTCAATGACCTACTGTTCATGCAGGAGCATTTTGTTCAGTCTCTGTGTGTTTTCATATGTTGTAGACATTCCTGAGTTGCTGATTTCCAACTTCATTCTATTGTGGTCAGAGAAGAGGCATGGTATGATTTTGATTTTCTTTATTTTGTTGGGACTTGCTTTATGGCCTAGCATGTGGTCAGTCCTAGAGAAAGTTCATGCACTGTTGAGAAAAATGTTTATTCTGCAACTGTGGGGTGAAAAGATCTGTAGATATCTGTTAGATCCATTTGGTCTATAGTGTCTATTAAATCTGCTATTTCCTTGTTAATTTTCTTTCTTTTATTTTGACAGGCAGAGTAGACAGTGAGAGAGAGAGACAGAGAGAAATATCTTCCTTTTTCCATTGGATCACCCCGCAATGGCCACTGCGGCCAGTGCACCGCACTGATCTGAAGCCAGGAGCCAGGTGCTTCTCCTGGTCTCCCATGTGGGTGCAGGGCCCAAGGACTTGGGCCATCCTGCACTGCACTCCCAGGCCACAGCAGAGAGCTGGACTGGAAGAGGAGCAACCAGGACATAATCCAGCTTCCTGACCAGGACTAGAACCTGGTGTGTTTGTGCCACAGGCAGAGGATTAACCTAGTGAGTAATGGCACTGGTCTCTTTGTTGATTTTCTATCTCATTGATCTGTCCATTGCTGAAAGGGGTATTGAAGTCCTCCATTACTATGGTATTGCAGTCTATGTATCCTTTTAGGTCTTTCAATATTTCTTTTGTTTTTTTTTTGTTGTTTTTTTGTTTGTTTTTGACAGGCAGAGTGGACAGTGAGAGAGAGAGAGAGACAGAGAGAAAGGTCTTCCTTTTTGCTGTTGGTTCACCCTCCAATGGCCGCTGCAGCCGGCACGTCTCACTGATCCAAAGCCAGGAGCCAGGTGCTTCTCCTGGTCTCCCATGTGGGTGCAGGGCCCAAGGACTTGGTCCATCCTCCACTGCCTTCCCGGGCCATAGCAGAGAGCTGGCCTGAAAGAGGAGCAACCGTGATAGAATACGGCGCCCCAACTGGGACTAGAACCTGGTGTGCTGGCACCGCAAGGCAGAGGATTAGCCTGTTAAGCCATGGCACTGGCCTCAATATTTCTTTTAAATAGCCATGTGTCTTCCTGTTGAATTAATCCTTAATAATTACATAGTGACCTTCTTTGCCTCTTTTAATATTCTTTGTGTTAAGGCCTATTTTCTCTGATGTTAGGATGGCTACATCAGCTATTTTTGGTTTCTGCTAGGGTGCAGTATCTTTTTCCATCTTTTCATTTTTAGTTGATGTGTATCTTTATTGGTGAGATGTGTTTCTTGTCGGCCATAAATAGATAGATTTCGCTTTTTAAACTGTCCAGCTAGCCTGTGTCTTTTAACTGGAGGGTTGAGTCCATTTACATGCAAGGTGACTATAAGAAATGATTTGGGGTTGCACACGGCCTTGGTGCACAGCCCTGGTGGGCACCCCTCCGCGGGCAGATGAGGAAGCTCTGAGAGGAGGGGAGGAAGAGGATGATGACAAGGAGGAGAAGGTGGGAGGCAGTGAAAGCTGGGGACCCACTCCATGCCTCAGCCTCTCCCTCCTCCCCCAGCCTTTCTCTTGCCACATTCTCACATTATGGCCAGTGCCTCAGCTTTGTGTGAGGAGATGGTGTAGCCCCCAGCCTGCTGAAGGAGATCTGGACACTTGTTTCATGTCTCCTAGCTGCACCCCCTACCCCTGGAGCAGAAACTCCCTCAGCTCATGCCTCCTGCATCTCCCAGCTGCTGGGGAAGCCTTGGCACTGCCAGCACCATGAGTTAATAGAGCATCTCTCAAGCAATCTCTCAAGTGCTGCTGTGATGGTTTATGATAATTCCTATAAGAAGCTGGTGGCTCTGCTGGGTTTAGCAGATTTCACATCTATCACCATGCAGGCAATAGCACATTCAGAACCATCAAGTTATGATAAATTGTGCCATTTATAAAGGGTTGAAATACAATCAAGCTACACAGACCTTCCACCAGTGGCAGGATACTAGACAGGTGTATGACCTCAACTTTGGCAGCAAAGAGGATGCCAGTGGCTTCACAAGTGCCATGATGTATGGCTTAGCATCATTAAATGCACAAGAAACAGAGCCAACATTTCCTAGACAAAATTCACAACTACCTGCCCAAGTTCAGAATGGCTCATCCCAAGAAGAAATGGAAATTCAAAGAAGGTAACTACAAGAACAGCAAAGACAAAAGGAGCTGGAGTGGGAAAGCCTGTAACTTCTAAGGCCTCATCAACAAGCACACCTGAACCAACAAGAAAACCTCAGGAAAGAACAAATATCATGAATGGCAGCAAGTCACCTGTAATTTCAAGACCAAAATCCACACCCTCATCACATCCCAGTGCCAATGGAGTCCAGACAAAAGGACTTTACTATAACAGACTGAAGCAGAATATTTTACATGAAATGAGAAAAGAACTAGCAAAGAAGAACTTATCTATACAATCAGGCAGGGACTGAGCAAGGCATATACTACATAGAGAAACAACCTATGGAGAGATAGGACTTTAGCCAGAAGAAAAACTATTCCTACGAACCAATGTTAACAACACACCAGCCTACATATTGTGAGCTGAAAGAACAAAGTAGAGACAGAAGGAGGTAAAAACCAACATATTCTGAAAGCCTTCAGACATGATTGGTAACAAGCTAGTTCCATCCTAGTCTGCTGCTTTTTTTAACCTTTACAATAGGATGGAAAAGAGTTGAATGAGAGTTCCACCAAGCAAGATCATCGTGCATTGAAATATTTTCATGTGAAGATAAAATTGCACATTTTTCCACAATCCATTGGTAAATAAAGAGAAGAAAGACTTAAGACGGTTTTTTTAAAGAGAATAATGTTGGGGCCACTGCTGTGGCACAGCAGGTTAATGCCCTGGCCTGAGGCGCCGGCATCCCATATGGGTTCCGGCTCCAGACCTGGCTACTCCACTTCTGAGGTGTCCTGGGAAAGCAGTAGAAGATGGCCCAAGTCCTTGGGCCCCTACATCCATGTGGGAGACCTGAAAGAAGCATCTGGCTCCTGGCTTCAGATAGGCACAACTGTGGCCATTGTGGCCAATTTAGGAGTGAATCATCATATGGAAGACCTCTCTCTCTCTCTCTCTCTGTCTGTCTCTGCCTCTCATCTCTCTGTGTGACTCTGACTTTCAAATAAATAAATAAATCTTTTTAAAAAAGAGAATATTATTACTGATGAATTTAACAAATTATGCTATTGTATTGTAAATGTTTCTCTCAGGTTTGTCTTCCTATCGTGTTTGTTATTCATGAATAATTAAGATCAGCTCTATGTAGGATAACACCACAAAATGCAGAGCAAACAATTAGATGTGCTTTTGAAGGGTGATGTTCATAATGAACATAATGAATTAAAAGTGATTTGTCCAGCTAGAGGAATTTTAGAATGATAGGAGGTCTCTGAAGTAAGCCTTCATGCAATTTTGTAGATCAAAACATAAATTTCATCCAGAATTTAAAGATTTAGATGCTTTCCTAAATTGTTACAATGCCTTACCAAATCTATGACTTCTACATAACACAAAACAGTGTTCAAGTGTAGATTTACTGTAGTTTTCAACCTTTTTTAGACTTATTCATGTGGACATTTTTATAATGTAATTACAATCATGACAAATAGAGCTTTTTAAATTGCAGGCAGTAATGCATGTCATGTTAATATGTAGTGGCCTTTTCAAGGCCTAGTCTCAGGGAAGACATTTTGTAGAGTACAAGAGAGTGGGGGGAAGGGAAGGAATAATTTTTATTTAATTTTTGCACTATCTTTCTCAATTACCTGAATGAATAATAATGAGGAATATTTTGTGACTTGAATTGCTAAACATGCTAACAAAACCAAGTACTTAATCTTTTACATCATGTCTTCTCCTCTCTGTATTGTAACTGCTAATTTCAATGGTCTGAAAAATAATCCTGAATGTCATGTGTGCCATAGCTCATCGTAGAACTCAAAAAGTTGATCACTAAATTTGGCAGCTGCCCCTGCAGTTACACAGGTATTTAGGTGTTCTGACTATGAAGCTGCTTTTGAATTTCATTATGTTAAACACCCCTCCAAAAAATGATGGCAACAATTAAGGTTACATAAATCTTTAGAAAAAAGGAAACCAATGAAGATATCTACAGGTTTCTTTTATTAAATACAGGAAAACTTAGGTGATGAAAAAAGGAATTAGATTCTCTGCTTCTGTCCTATGTGTGCATGTGTTGTGTGTATGTATTTCACTCCTTCTTCTTGTCTTTGGAAATAGTAAGACTAAAATAGAGGAGAAAACTCTGTAGGTTGTAATGATAGCTTTCTGGAAAATCTAGGAAATGAGAAATTCTCCAGACTCCCCATCTTGATTTATGCTTGACTTATTATGTGCCATATTTGCATAGAAATCTTTGATTATCTGAAGTTTTACTAAAATGTTGAAGATTTATTATAGTCACACCTTACTGTTGAATTGATATTTATTCATTACTTTATGCCCTTCTTTGTCTCTTTTAACAATTTTTGTATTAAGGTTTATTTTGGGCTGGTGCCATGGCTCAATAGGCTAATCCTCCACCTGAGGCACTGGCACACCGGGTTCTAGTCCCGGTCAGGGCACCGGATTCTGTCCCGGTTGCTCCTCTTCCAGGCCAGCTCTCTGCTATGGCCCAGGAGTGTAGTGGAGTATGGCCCAAGTGCTTGGGCCCTGCACCCACATGGGAGACCAGGAGAAGCACCTGGCTCCTGGCTTCAGATCAGTGCAGTGCGCTGGCCGCAGCAGCCATTGGGGGTTGAACCAACAGAAAAGGAAGACCTTTCTCTCTGTCTCTCTCTCTCACTGTCCACTCTGCCTGTCCAAAAAAAAGGTCTATTTTGTCTGATATTAGGATAGCTATACCTGCTCTTTCTTGCATTATTTTAATTTGGAATATATTTTTCCTTCTTTTCACTTTCAGTCGGTGTGTATATTTGTTGGTGAGTTGTGTTTCCAATAAGCAGCAAATAGACAGGCCTTTTTAAAATCCATTCAACCAATTTATATGTTCTAATTTGAGAATTTAGGCCACTTGCATTTAAGGTTCCTAATGCTAAAGAACAACTTGGCCCTGCTATTTTTCCATAAATATTCCTGTTGTTTGCTTTCTATTTCTTTTGTACTTTTACTGGAGAATTTCTGCCTTTACATTCTTTCATAATGATGGCTATCTTTCTGTGTTTCTGTGTGTAGCACACCCTTAAGCACGTTTTGTGAAGCTGGATGAGTGATGACAAATTCTTTCAATTTCTGTTTGTTATAGAAGGTCTTTTATTCACCTTCATTCATATATGAGAGCTTTGCAGTGTACAGTATTCTGGTATTTTTTTCCTAAGTGTTTCTTTTCTTATTACTTGTACTATGTCTTTTCTCTCATATCCTGTGGAATCTGATGAAAATTCAGCTGATTCTAGTTGGAGATCCTCTGAAAGTAATCTGATGTTTCTCTCATTCACATTTTTGAATCTTTTGTTTATGTTTTACTATGGAAAGTTTGACTGCCATGTGTCATTTTGTAAAATCTTTCCTGGTCATGTCTATTCGGTGTTCTGTGTGCTTTCTGTATTTGGACATCCCTTTATTTATCCAAATTATGAAATTTTCTTTAATTATTTAAGTAAATAATCTTTCTAATCTTTTCTCTCTACTCACCTTCAGGAACTCCTAAGACCTCTACGTTGGGTCATTTGATAGCACTCCATAAATCTCCAACACTGTTTATAATTTTTCTAAATTCCTCTTTCTTTTTCTTTCTAATGTTACTGAAAAATTTCCAAAGGTTTTTATTCTAGATTGGATATTCTTTCTTCTGCCTCACCATGTCTGTTAATGCTTTCCACTGTACTTTTTATTTGATATATTTAATTCTTAACTTGTAATATTTCATTTTGATTTCTCTTCTAAATCTCAATTTCATGGGAAAACTTTTTATTCCTGTCATGCATATATTTGTTTAATTTGTGAATTTTCTTCTGAATACTTTGGAGTATTCCTGTGATTAATCTTTTATATTCTGTTTCAGGCATTTTATCAATCTCTTCATCTTCACATTCTAATATGAAAGTGTTGAGATCCTTTGGGGAGTCATGTTGTCTTCCTTATTCTTTTTTTAAAGATTTTATTTATTTGAGGGGTACAAATACAGACAGAAAGAGGGGAAGACAGATAGAAATGTCTTTCATCTGTTGGTTCACTATGTGAATGACTACAATGGTCAATACTGAGCCAATCCAAAGCCAGGAACCAGGAGTCTCTTCCAGGTCTGCTATACAGGTGCATGGGTCCAAATTCTTGGGCCATCTCACACTGTTTTTCTAGGCTACAAGCAGTGACCTGGATCAGATGAGTAGCTGGGGCATAAACTGGTGCCCATATGGGCCACTGGTGGAGGATTAGCCTATTATGCTACAGAACTGGTGCCAACTTCCTTATTCTTGTTTCTTTAATTTCTGCACTTATTTTTATGCATTTGTGAAGATAATTGCTGTTTTTTTACCTCTGATTGTTTTTAGCTTTGTGGTTTAGTGGGGTTTCTGCTGTTTCAGTGAGTATCCAGGGGATGTGTGCTGGGTGTGTCCAGGAGTCAGTGTTAAAGGGTGGGTGGAGTATCCAGGGTGACTATCAATTTGGGCATTGTAGATCTCCTCTTGTTAACAGAAACGTGAATATTCTTATCTGTAATCACACCCTCATTTCCTCCTTTCCAACGTGACCAATGCCCAGGTGTTAGCCCTCAGTGGGTGCAGTGCTCCTCTGCACTTTCACATGAACTGCAAAAACAAACTGTGTAGTCCTCAATGTGAGCACATATACCACTGCAGTGACCCACCCCAGCCAGGCAGGGAGCTCTGAGCATGTGAAACTGCACAATGTGATTGTCCTGAGAACCAGTTACCCCCTGCATCCTCTCAGCACACAAGACTCCCACAGTCATGAGGTATGAGCACAAGAGACACCACAGCTGCTAACTACTTTTGTCCAAAAGCATGCCCTCCCTTTCTCATCTGGATGCCAGGTACCATGGTGGGGAATGGGGGAGAGAAGTGTCCCTTTTCTTCCATTGAGTAAGCAGGCTTCCTATTCCCCTCAGGGCTCTAGACTGAACTCAATGACAGTATAGCCCTCTAGGCTGCCCCTCATTCTAAACCACCAGCATCACAGTCTGCTGCAGTCTGATTTCACCTTGCTCTCCAAGCTGGCACTTTCTCTTGCTCTCCAAGCTGGCACTTTATCTGGCATTTTCTCTGCTGCTGGGGTCATGTGTTTTGTTCATGCTCATTGCTGCATATCTGCACCTTCCATGAAGATCCAAAAAGTCTCTTTTGCAGAATCTTCAATGCAGTTTTTCCTCCAACTTTCCCTTGGGTATACACTTTCTCTCTTTTTACTATTTTCTTTTTTTTGTTGTTTATTTGACAGGTAGAGTTATAGACAGTGAGAGACAGAAAGAAAGGTTTCTTCAGTTGGTTCACTCCCCAAATGGCCGTTATGGCTGGCACTGCACTGATCTGAAGCCAGGAGCCAGGTGCTTCTTCCCGGCCTCCCACACAGGTGCAGGCACCCAAGCACTTGAGCCATTCTCCACTGCCCTCCTGGGCCACAGCAGAGAGCTGGACTGGAAGAGAAGCAACCAGGACTAGAACCCAGTGCCCATATGGGATGTCGGTGCCACAAGCAGAGGATTAACCAAGTGAGCCACAGTGCCATCCCCTATTTATTTTTATTTTTATTTTTTTGCAGAGTTAGACAGTGAGAGAGGGAGAGAGAGACAGAGACAGAGACAGAGACAGAGACAGAGACAATGAAAGGTCTTTTTTCCATTGGTTCACCCTCCAAGTGGCCAACATGCTGCACTGATCTGAAGCCAGGAGCCAAGTGCTTCCTCCTGGTCTCCCATGTGGGTGCAGGGCTCAATGACCTGGGCCATCCTCCACTGAACTCCTGGGCCACAACGGAGAGCTGGACTGGAAGAGGAGCAACCGGGACAGAATCTGACACCCCCAAACCAGCCGCTATTGTTACTATTTTCCCATAGCTTAGAGTAGCTTGTCCTTCCCCTATTCTACCCTCTTGGAATCCAGAATTTCTTGAAAGGCTGATCTGGTGCTGGTGAATTCTTTTTTTGCTTATCTGGGAGATCCCTTATTTCTTATTTACTTCTTAAGGATAGCTTTGCTGGTTATATTCTCAGCTGGAAGATTTTTTTCAGACATTGAATACATCCTGCCACTCTCTTCTGGCCTGTAGGGTTTTGGCTAAGTTTTATGTTAGTCTAACTGATTTTTCTTTTTACATAATTTGATACTTTACTGTTTTAAGGATTCTCTACTTGTCTTTATTTAATAACATTTTTTTACAAATTCAATATTCCTTAGAGAAGATCGTTTTGGGTTAATCTTCTTAGGGACTTTTCTTCTTCCTGTATCCTGATGTCCATGTCTATTTCAAGACCTGGGAAATTTGCAACTACTATTTCATTTTACACTTTCCCAGTGTCTTTTACTCCTCATTCAGGAATCATTATCATATGAATATTTGGCCATTTAAACCGTTAAACCTGTGTTTCACATAAACTTTGTTCATTCTTTTTAATTATTTTCTATTTCTGTGTGGCTGGGCTACTTCCAAAGTCTTGGCCAGATAAGAAATCCTTTCCTCCTTGATGTATTCTGCTTTTGAAACTCTCAATAATATTTTATTTCACCAATTGAAGTTTTTATTTCCAGTATTTATTTTGTTCTTCTTAATGATTTCTACATCTTTCATGAAATTTTCATTCATGTCATGCATTGATCTGTTCATTTCTCTTGCATCACATGGAGCTTCCTTACAATCCCTACTTTGAGTTCTAGTTCTGGCATTTCATTGATTTTCCTTAGATGAGAATCTAATTCTGGAAAACTATTGTGTTCATTTGGAGGTGTCATGTTATGTTGTTTCATGTTTACTTTGTCCCCACATTGATATATGTGCATCTGATGTAATAATCTCTTCTCTATGGAGCAGGTTTAGATGGAATGTAGGGTATCACTTGACTTGTTTTGTCTTTGGTTCTATGTGAGGACTGTGTAAATGTCTGGTCCTTCCTGAGGTCCTGCTGAGAGAGTGTAACTGGTGCCCCTGCTTACAACACCAACATTCCTAGTCCCTTGACTGGGGGATGTGAGAGATCAGCTGCATGGCCCTGAAAAGCTGAATCTGGTCTTTTGCAGATGTAGGGGAGGCAAAGGAGGCAAGGTGGCTTCTTAGATCCAAACTGTTGCTCAGACCCCAGCTGGCACTCGGGATGAAGTTAACACCAGTGGGGCACAGAGAAACAAATTCTTACCATGGGAAGATGGTAATACCCAGCTGCCAGCTGGCCACACCACACAGCTAGCTGCAGAAGTGTCTCAGTCCTCTGTCCTCATGATGTTCCATGGAATCTCTCTTCTGTCTTGTCATTTCTCCACTGGAAACATCAGTCAGTCCCTTGGAAACATGTTCCTTTATTTTTCTCACATTCTTCTGCAGCTGAAATCAGTGTTGCCATCTTTGATCCCATCTGTCAAATTCCAAAATCTTGACTCAATGCAACATTTTAAAATTCCATAGATCATAGTCTCATCTGAGAATTAAGGCAAATTCTTAACTATGGATCTTCAAAATTAAAAAATAAAACTAGTCGTGTAATCCCAAGATATAATATGGAGATAAGCAAGATATACATTTTTCACTCCAAATGGGAGAAAAGAAAATGGGATTAATTGGACCAAAGCAGATGAAAATCCTGCAGGAAATACATTAAGTTCCAAACTTTTTT
Source organism: Lepus europaeus (assembly GCF_033115175.1). Taxonomy (NCBI): domain Eukaryota; kingdom Metazoa; phylum Chordata; class Mammalia; order Lagomorpha; family Leporidae; genus Lepus; species Lepus europaeus. Next base: position 118,442 of record NW_026909042.1, read on the forward strand.
CTATTATTCTGTGCATTTGGTTGGGGGCTGGGTTCTCAAAGCTGGGGTAGCCTCACCCGTAATTACAGCTTCAGGTTTTGCTGTTCATGCTTCATTGTAACAGATGTGAGTGTCCTCTATACAGCTGCACTAGGAACTACACTAGTGGAATCTCCTTGTAGTGACTATGGCCCTGGAACTGGGCACCCTGATTATCCAATCCATCCTTTGAAATCTAAGTGGAAGCCTCTGTATATTCATGGATTTGTTGGACTTCACTAAATGGGAGCACTCCGAGGCTGCAAGCTGATGTCATTGGCCAGACTACCCTGATGCACTGCTTGCAGATTTTCTCAACATATGTCTCGCATTTCTGACACCTCTACTGTTTTTTGACATCCTCTACAACTCTGTTATTATGGACTCACTGTGCATTGCTCCATAGAGAGGCTCCTGCCATGAAGCACAGCTCTACCTGTCCTTGCAGGCTCCCCTTTGAAGTCTCAGTGGAAGTTTCTGAGACCCCCTATCTCTTCAGCTCTGTATGCATCCAAAACCAGCATTACATGGGCAATGCCAAGATCTGACACCAACAGATGACACACCTGCAACTCCTTCATAAAATTACTCTGTCTTGGAATATTTTTGAAACAAATCTTCACTTTTGTGACTTTGATGTGGCAGTGATGGAAAAGGTGGCCTCAAAGGCCTCTGGGGTGTTTTCTGGGTCTTTCTCCATTGTCTTGCTTATTAAAAAATCATTTCCTTTTTTCTAAACTCACATCTTTAGCAAGAATTTTCTCATTTGCCTTTTTCTGTCTCAAACAGATCAGTGCTTTCTATTTCCTTCTTTGGCCAACCTTGAAAATTTCCAAATATTTCTGCTGTTTCCTTCGGTTACTGATTCTTACAGTAAAATATACAAAGAATGGCCATTAACACCCATGCCACTTTTTGAATATTTTACTGCTTTGAAGTCTCCTCTGCCAAAAAAAAGATCAGTCCACAGTCTTTAAGTCAGCTTCACACAATCTCAGTACAGTGAAGTTCTTTGTCACCATGTAACATGGGTAGTCTTCAGTTAGGTTCCCCATTGGAATCTCATTTCCATCTGAAATATCATCAGTATGGCCTTTACTGTCCACATTTCTTCCAGCATTCTGGGCTTCTGAGGCCTTATCAGACATCTATGCTTTCTCTATCCTTTATCTAGCCTTCTCCAATCTCTTCCACCCTTTCCCATCAAAGCAATTTCAGAGGTTCCTCCAAATCTTCATGTACAGTTAATTATAATAGCCCAACTTCTTGGCACCAATTTTCTGAATTACCCCACTAGAGAAGTTTCTTTATGAAAAAAGTTTATTTCATCAATATGAAGTGGCCTCATAGTTATATGAGAATAGATATCTTAACTGTTAACCCAGGCTTTTGCCTGCCCACAGAGTTAACGCTAAATAGGGGCATGATGTGGTGGACAGTGAAAACAGTATTTATAGCATAAACCAAACATTGTTTTGACATACTCAATTGTGATGTCATAAACCACCACTGTGATGTCTTAAACATTGTGATGTCATAATGAATCATGGCATGCTAAAAACCATTGTGATTTCATAATCAATAGGTCATAAAACCATTGTGATGGCATAAATAATTAGGAGGACACACACTGACAATTGTGATGTCTTAAATCAACCATTTTTGTCATAATCTACTATGATGCCATAAACCATATGATGCCATAAAGCCATTGTGATGCCTTAAATATTGTGATGTAATAAGATAAGATTGTGATGATCATTTTGTCATAATCAATTGTGATGTGATAAACCACCATTGTGATATCATAAAAAATACAGTGTGCTGTCATAATCAATTGTGAAGTCATAAGAATAATTGTTATGGGGCTGGCACTGTTGCATAATGGGCTTAGCCTCCACATCAGGGCCGGCATCCTATATGGGTCCCATTTTGTATCCCAGCTGCTCCTCTTCTGAATCCAGTTCTCTACCTATGGCCTGGGAAAGTAATGGAAGAAGGTCCAACTGCTTGGGCCCCTGCACCCACTTAGGAGACCTGGAAGAAGATCCTGGCTTCTGGCTTTGGATTGGCTCAACTCCACCCATTGCAGCCTTCTGGGGAGTGAACAAGCAGATGGAAGACCTCTCTCTTTGTCTCTCCCTCTCTTTGTAATTCAACTTTTTCAATGAATAAATGAAATCTTTCAAAAATTATTTTTTTGACAGGCAGAGTGGACAGTGAGAGAGAGAGACAGAGAGAAAGGTCTTCCTTTTGCCGTTGGTTCACCCTCCAATGGCCGCCGCGGCCTGCACGCTGCTGCCGGCGCACCGCGCTGATCTGATGACAGGAGCCAGGTGCTTCTCCTGGTCTCCCATGGGGTGCAGGGCCCAAGTACTTGGGCCATCCTTCACTGCACTCCCTGGCCACAGCAGAGAGCTGGCCTGGAAGAGGGGCAACCAGGACAGGATCGGTGGCCCAACCGAGACTAGAACCCGGTGTGCCGGTGCCGCTAGGCGGAGGATTAGCCTATTGAGCTGCGGCACCGGCTCAAAAATTATTTTAAAAAATCATTGTTATGTCACAAATTTACCTTTGTGATGTCATATGTTGAGGTTATGAAAATAATTATGATATAAAATAATTGTTTTTTCACAATCTATTGTGATGTCCTAAACTGCAATTGTAATATCATAAACCTGAAATGCTGATGTCACAAACCTACATTGTGGTGTCATAGAAAACATGATGTCATAATCAATTGGAATTGATAATTCCACAACTGTGACATCATAACCAGTGATGTCATAAACCAACATTTTGGTATCATCTATTGTGATGTCATTAAAACCATTGTGATGTCATTAATTAGTAGTATGATGCCATAAACCTACCTACCATTGTAATATCTTAAGGCAACCATTGTGTTGTTGCAATCAAGTGTGATTTTTTAAAAACCAATGTAACATCATAAACAATATTGTAAACAATTGTGGTGTCATAAACCACTACCATTATGATGCCATAATCAAGTGTGGTATCATAAACCACCATTATTATATTATGATTGTGATATCATTAAAGCCGTTTAATGCCATACACCAATACTACCATGCCATATACCAAACATTGTGAAGTCATAAAATAACACATCATAAACATACTATTGCAAATCATAATAAATCATGATGTCATAAACCACCATTATGATATCATTTAATTTTGATTTCATAAATATGCTATGCCATAAAACTATCTTTGTAATGTCATAGATAGACCATTGCTTTGTTATGATCATTTCTGTGGTCTAAAATCTGTTGGGGCCTGTGATGTGCCATAGTGGATAAAGCCGCTGCCTGCAGTGCAGGCCTCATATGGGTGCCAGTTCAAGTCCTGGCTACCTCACTCCCAGTCCAGATCTCTGCTATGGCCTGGGAAGACAGTGGAAGATGTCCCAAATGCTTGAGTCCCTGCACCTGCATGGGAGTCCTAGAGGAAGCTCCAGGCTTCTGGCTTTGGATTGGCCCAGCTCTGGCCATTGTGGCCATCTGGGAAATGAACCAATGGATATAAGACCTATCTCTGTCTCTCTTCCTCTGCTTTTCTGTTACTCTGCCTTTCACATAAATAGTTTTTAAAAATATACTGCTGTTGGTCTAGTATTATGCCATAGAGGGTTAAATAACTGCCTGTGACAATATCCCATGTGGATGCCAGTCCAACTATCAGCTGCTCCTTTCTGTTCTAGCTCATTGCTAATGAACCTGGGAAAGCAGAAAATGGCCCAAGTAATTGGGCCCCTGTGCTCATGTGGGAGACTCACTTAAAGCTCTTGATTCCTCAGTATTTGGACTGACCCAGCAATAGCTGTTGTAGCAGTTTAGGTACTGCACCAGCAGATGGAAGCTCTGTCTCTCTGCTTCCCCCTTCTCTCTTTGTAACTATCTTTCAAGTAAATTAATAAATATTTAATAAGGCTACCATGTGATGTTACAATCACCTGTGATATCATAACCATCATGTCATAAACCATTGTTTTCCATAATCAATTGTGAGGTCAGAACTGTGATGTCATAATAAATTGTGATATAAACCATTGTTTTATTAAAACTATTATTATTATGATATATACAATACATATACAATATACTATATATGTATATATACAATATACAATAATACACAATTATTATGCTGTTACAATTAATTGGTTCATGATAAACCCACCATTGTAAAATTATAAACCTACAACAGTGATGTCATAATCAATTCTTTAATTAACCTGTCATTGTTTCAGGATGACCAATTGTGACATCAACTGTGATGCCAAATTGTCATATCATAAGCCACCATTGTTATGTCATAAATCTACCATTGTGATGTTGTAAATCAACCATTGTTTTGTCATAATTGTGTTATCATAAATCGTGATTGTGATGTGATAAGCCAAAACTGTCATGTCATAATAAATTGTGAGGTCCTAAAAATCATTGTGATGGCCTAATTGTGACATAATTAAAACTAACATTATGCCAAAAACAGCATTGTGATGTCAACATCAATTATAATGTCATTTAAAACCAAGGTGATACTATAAATCTGTATTGTGATATCATAATCAATTATGAAGTTATAAAAAACACTGTGATATCTTAAACCTACCATTATGACCTCATAATCAATTGTGATAACATAAAACAACATTATCAGGTCCTAAGTGTGTTGTCACAAAAACCATTGATATCAGAAACAAATATTGTCATGCCATAAACCAACTATTGTGACGTTTTAAAACATTGTGTTTACATAATCAACTATGGTGTCATAAAACATCACTGTGATATTGTAAATACACCATTGTATAATAAATTGTGATGTCATAAAACAGTCAGCTGGAGGCACACCATGCATTTGTGTTTAGAAGCATTGCTATGCTATTATTGTTCTTAACATAGAATTTGGAACTTGGGGAGCTTTCCTATTCTCATTTTGTGAGGATACCCTTTGGTGCACTTACAGGGTTAGCACTGAGTTGTGGAGGCAGCAAAAAGCCAGTGGGGAGGAACCTGTTGACCCATGTTTTATGCGCTAAAAAGCATGATTGTTGTAGAAATTCACCACATAATAGGGACAATTAAGAAGAGTTACATCTTGGGAAGATTCCGAGATGACATAATAGGGAACGGCATACTGTACTAGGCTATGGAAAAATATCAAGGAAAAAAAGCATAGGAAGTGCACTCTCAGGGGAGAATTAGAAAATCCACACTAGGAATTCTACAAAGGAAGCATAATACCATGGACCTGTCTGGAAGGTGTGGACGCAGCACAAACATGAACACAACACAGGACTGCAGCAGCTGAGAGCAGGAGCATGTGGAAGCTTGGAGGCAGAGGTGAGACCAGACTGCAGAAACCATTGTTGGTCAAGCCAGAGGGGGAACATGGTGTGAGTTGGGACTGCAGCCTTGGAGGCAAGTAGTTAGTAGTGGCTACTCACAGACTCAGTGGAAGTAAAGAGGGCACATTTATCTCACCCCATTTTCCCAATAACAGGGCCTGCAGCCCAGCTAAGACAAAACATTAAAGGGAGAGAAGACATTAAAAATGGGAAATCTCCCATGTTCATGGATTGGAAGGATCAATATCATTAAAATATACATACTACTAAAAGAAATTTATAGATTCAATGCTATCCCAATAAAAATGCCAATGACATTTTTCTCAGATCCAAAACAATCTGCTAAAATTCATATGGAACCACAAGAGATCTCAAATAGCCAAAGCAATCTTATGCAGCAAAAATAAAGCCAGGGCAACACAATACCAGATTTCAAGACATACTACAGGGGCCAGTGCTGCGGCTCAGTAGGCTAATCCTCTGCCTGCGGTGCCAGCACTCCAGGTTCTAGTCCCGGTTGGGGTGCCGGTTCTGTCCTGGTTGCTCCTCTTCCAGTCCAGCTCTCTGATGTGGCCCGGGAAAGTAGTGGAGGATGGCCCAAGTGCTTTGGCCCTGCACCCACAAGGGAGACCAGGAGGAAGCACCTGGCTCCTGGCTTCAAATCAGTACAGTGCACAGGCCGTAGCGGCCATTTGGGGGGTGAACCAATGGAAGCAATACCTTTCTCTCTCTCTCTCTCTCACTATCTAACTCTGCCTGTCAAAAAAACAAACAAACAAAAAAGACACACTACAGGACAATTATAATCAAAACAGCCTGGGACTGGAATAAAAATAGATGGATAGACCAGAATAGAAACTCAAGAAATCAACCCAAAATCTACAACCATCTTATCTTTGACAAAGAAACTAAAATCAATCCCTGAAATGAGGACAGTCTGTTCAATAAATGGTGTTGGGAAAACTGGATCTCTGCTTTCAGAAGTATGAAATTAGACCCCTATCATACCCTTTACCCAAAAATCCACTCAAAATTGATCATATACCTAAATCTATGACCTGAGCATCAAATTAGTACAGAACATTCAGGAATTCTATGAGATGTTGTAATAGGCAAAAAGTTCTTGGAAAAGACAGAAGCACAGGCATCCATGCCAAAATTATAAAATGGGATTACATCCAGCTAAAGAGTTTCTTCACTGCCAAAGAAATACTCTAAAGTGAACAGGCAACTAACAGAGTGGGAGAAAATATTTGCAAACTATGCAACTGATAAAGGGTTAATATCCGGAATCTATACAGAATTTTAGAAAATTCAACAATAGCAAAACAAACAATCCAGTTAAGAAATCTACAAAGGATTTGAACAGCCATTTTTCAAGAGAGGAAATTCAGATGGCAACAGACACTTGAAAAAATGGTCAGATCACTAGTAATCAGAAAAATCTAAAACAAAAACACAAGTGAGGTCTACTTCACTCTGGTGAGAATTGCTCTCATACAGAAGTCAACAAACAAGAAATGATGGTGAGAATGTGGGGAAAAAGGTACCTTGTTCCATTGTTAATGGGAATATGCAGCCACTGTGGAAGGCAATGTGGAAATACCTCAGAAATCTGAATATAAACCTATCATATGTGCTAGCCATCCCACTCGGGAATTTACTCAACTGAAAAGAATTCAGCATATAAGTTACCTGCACCCCATGTTTGTTGCAGCACAATTCACAATGGCTAAGATATGGAATCAACCCAGGTGTCCATCGATGGATTCCTGAATAAATAAATTATTGATACACTTTTGAGTACTACTCAGCTCTAAAAAAGAGAAATCCATAAAATAGCAAAATCTTTTGCAACAAAATGGACACAACTGAAAACCATTATATTTTCATAAATAAGCCAGTCCCAAAAAGACAGATACCAAAGGTTTTCCCTGATCTGAGGTAACTAATATAGTACCTAAAATGAAATGTGTTGGAGTGAAATTGGCATTTGGAGTTTCAATGATTGTTTACAGCCCTTGTCTCTTCTGTTGAGGAACAGTGACTTTTTTCTTCATATTATTTGTTGATCTCTTATAGTCTAGTGTTAAATTCATGATCATTAAGTAAACTGAAAATCAGACTTTGTCATAATTAAGAGCAGGAATGGGAGTGGCAGGTGGAAGAGGTTTGCAGAATGGGCAAGAGGGAGGGTTGAGTGGGAAGTATCACTATGTTCCTACACTGTATATAATATGAAATACATGAAACTTGTATAACTGTAATAAAACTTTAAAAAATGGAAAAGAATAAGAAGACTAAGAAGATGAAGAGGGGAGGAGGGAAAAGAAGGAGGAGGGGAAGGAAAAGGGCATCAACATCTTGGAGTACTACAGGGCACCAGCTGACCATACAGCTCCCAGGAAATTCAGAGAGGAAGATTGCATGATAGAAGAACAGTAGCAGGGCTGTCTGCTGTAGGCAAAGGGAAAATAGTATTTTAAAAAGTGGAGAAAGGCATTCTCAGGGGAGAGTTGGAAAACAACAATGGAGATTCTGTTAAAGGAGGAGGGGTGTTGTAGATCTGTGTGGAAAGTGCAGAGGCACATCAAACAGCACAGACACAAAAATGACCCCAGAAGTCATGAGCTAGAGAAAGTGTCAGCTTTACAGAATAATGTGAAATCAGACTGAAGTGGCCTATGACACTGGTGATATAGCCAAAACAAGAGCTTAGAGGACGGCACTGTCTTTGAATCCAGACTAGAGCCCTGAAGGGAAAAGGGCGCCTGCTCACTGAGACAAAAAAGAAAAGGGGCCTCTCTTACCATACCTCCCCACCCAACAATGGTATTTTGCCACTGATGAGAGAGTTTGGGCACCATTTTGATGTAAGTATGTAGTAGTTGCTGTAGGTTTTGTGTGTGCACCCAGGACAGTCACCATCTTGTCAGCAGAGGCAACTGCAGCGTCTCAGGTGCAACTGGTGGGGAATGTTGCCATCTTGTCAATAGAGCAAACACAACAGCTTCTGTGCATGAACCCAGAAATGGGTGTGGAGGAGCCATTCTGACATTAATACTGGCTGCAAACATTTGTATGTGACCAGCATGATTGCGAAATGAGTATAGCTGCAGACAGCCGGTATTGTGCACACATATGATCCAGGGATTTTACTAGGGGGAAAACTGCACGTTCCCCACTGACTTTGATTCTGGCTGAGGGGATTAAAAAGGCACTGGGCAACCACATGCAGCTGTGAGGTGCCCCCAACCTCTCAACATAACAGGCTCTGGGCCTCAGGGGCTCAAATTGTATAGGTGGCAGCTGGCTCTGGGAACATCTCAGCCTCCCTGTGGACATGACAAGCTAGGGGGTGGAGTGTTTCCTTGGCACTCTATGACTGTGGGAGTCCTGACTGCTGAGACTGTGAGAATTATGACTGCGTGAGAAGGCTCAGGGTATTTATGCATCTCTGAGCAATCACATTGTGCAGATCCACATGCTCAGAGTTCCCTGAATGCCTGGGGTATGCCATTGCAGCAGGATCCATGTTCACAGTGAAGACTACACAGATCTCTTGTGCAGTTAATGCAAAAGTATAGGTGAGTACTGCATCCACCGAGGGTTAACACTCAGGCACTGCTCACCTTGTAAAGGAAAAGCTGAAGATTGTGTCTACAGTGACCATACCTCCCTTATGTTAACAAGAGATCAAACACACCCAACTTGTGTATCACCCAGGATACTCAATCCACCTTGGAGTACTGACCAGAGCTCTCTGGCCACACCCAGAACAAACTTCTCATTAACATTGCAAGAGCAGATATTCCACTAAGCCACAGAGGCATTATTCAGAGAAAAGCAATCAGAGGAAAAAAATATCTCCACAAATGCCTAAAAATAAATGCAAAAATTCAAGCAACAAGATTAAGAAAGACAACATGGCATCCTCTAAGGAGCCCATAAACACCTCAATATTAGATTATGAAGATGAAGAGACTGATAAAATTTCTCACATGTAATTCACAAGATCAATAGGGTTACTCATAATCAATGGGAAGAAAATCCACGATTTAAGAAACCCATACAAGAAGAATGAAAGTTTTCTCATGAAGTAAGGATTTGAAAGAGAAATTGAAATGAATTATTAGAAATAAAGAACTCAATTGTGAAATAAGAAAATTGGGAAACAGAATTGATAAGGCAAAATAAAAAATGTCTGTGCTAGAAGACAAATCTTAGGAAATTTTTCAATCAGACAAAAAATAAAAAAGAAATTAGAAAAATTAAAAACAGTATTAGAGATTTATGGGATCCTATCAAATGACCCAACATACAGGTCCTAGGAGTTCCTGATGGCATGGAAAGAGAATGGACTGCAAAGCCCATTTAATGAAATAATTATAGAAAACTTCCTGAGTTTGGAAAAAAAAGTTGTGTAAGTACAGAAATCACCTAGAACTAATAGATATGACCAGAAAAGATCTTCACCACAATCTACTGCAGTCAAACTCTTCACAGTAAAACATAAAGAAAAGATTCTAAAATGTGCTAGAGAGAAATGCAAGATTACTTTCAGGGGATCCCCAATTAGACTCATAGCTGACTTCTCAGAAACCCTAGGTAGGAGAAAATGATGAGATACAGTCCAAGTCTTAAGAGAAAAAATGTCAACCCAGAATACTGTACCCTGAAAAGCACTCATTTATGGATTAAAGAATTTATAACCAGTATCTGGCCTTACAAAAGATGCTTAAGGACGTGCTACACACAGAAACAGAAAGACAGGCATCATTATGAAAGAAGGTGAAGACAGGAAATCTCCAAGTAAAATTACAAAAAAAATCCAATGCAAACAGTAGTAACATTAATTGCGATGTCACAACCTAACCGTTGTGTTAAAAATCAAGTTTGATGTCATAGAACTTTGTGATGTAAACATCAATTAAGATGTCATAAACCAACTGTTGTTTTGTCATAATGAATTGTAATGTCATAAGCATGTTATTGTGTTGTCATAGAAAACATTGTGAGGTAAAAACTATTGTGGTGTCAGAAAGCAAGCTGTTTTGTCATAATCAATTGTGAGGTAATAGATCTGCCATTGTGATACCATAAACCTAACACTGTAACATCATAAAAAACTATGTTGTGATTAACCTGTGATGTGATAAAACATCATTATTATTAAATTATAATTGTGATGTCATGATTAATCATGAAGTCATAAAATACATTTTGCCATCATAAATCTACCACAGTGACATTGTAATCAATTGATGTCATAAAATATCATTATGATAATCCATTGTGATGCTATAAACTGATAAGTGATACCAGATACCAACCATTGAACCATCATAAAGCAACAACTGTGATTTAATCAAATGCATAGTAATAAATACCATTGCTGTGGTCAGTGCCGCAGCTCATTTGGCTAATCTTCTGCCTGCAGCACCAGCACCCCGGGTTCTAGTTCCGGTTGGGGCACTGGATTCTGTCCAGGTTGACCTCTTCCAGTCAAGCTCTCTGCTATAGCATGGGAAGACAGTGGAGGATGTCCCAAGTGCTTGGGCCCTGCACCCACTTGGGAGACCAGGAGGAAGCACCTGGCTCCTGGCTTTGGATCAGCACAGTGCACCAGCCGTAGTGGCCATTTGGAGGGTGAACCAATGGAAAAAAGTAAGACCTTTTATTTTAAAGGCTGAGTTACAGAAAGGCAGAGACAGAGAGAGATCTTCCATCCTCTGTTCGACTCCCCAAATCGCTACAATGGCCCGAGCTGGGCCAATCTGAAGCCAGCAGCCAGGAGCTGCTTTTGCATCTCCCATGTGAGTGCAGGGAGATCTTCCACTGCTTTCCCAGACTGTAGCAGAGAGCTGGATCAGAAGTGGAGCACCTGCGCCTTGAACTGGTGCCCATATAGGATGCAGTACTGCAGGCAGCAGCTTTACATGCTACATCTCAGTACAGCCCTGCCCCCAATTATAGGTTCTTATATTTTTCCACTATACAATCCAAGGTTTTTTTTTCTTAAATTTGTTAATGGTATTTTCACTTTCTTGCTATCTTGAATGTTAATGTTAATTGTATTTTCATAATTTTCATTGCTAGTATACAGGAATATAATTGTTGCTTATATCTATTTTATACTCTGAACACATTGAATTTTACTTTGGGTTTTTAGTGAATACTCAGGATGTCTTTTGCTTACAAGATATGTCTTAGGCATTACAAGTCATGTTTGTGCTTTTGTGTACAATTTGGAGTTTTTTTGTTTGTTTGCTTATGATTTCTTTTGCATAGCCCTCTGCTCCACTGTTCAATGGAAATGTTAAAAGTATTATCAATGCCTGGTTCACATTTTATAGGAATTTACTGTAGATTTTCCATAGGTGCCCTTCCTGTGGTGGAGATTCTCATCAGTTATAGTTAGTTTAGAGTTTTAATCACAAGCTGAATTTAGTCATTTTTTCTGTATCAGTGAAATTATCAAATCTTGATATTCTTTTATTAGCATCACTTATTTTATTATATATTTAACCTTAATATTACATTTTTTTAACTTGAGAGAAGGAGAGAATAAAATCGAGTGAGTGAGCTGCTATCTACTGGTTCACTCACCAAATGTCTGCAATGACCAGGTCTGGCCTGCAACTGGAACTGGAGCCAGAAGCCAGAGGTGCAAACACAGTCCTTGCCTCCTTGTGAGTTTCAGAGACCCCAGCTACTTGTCCCATCACCACTGCCTCCCATACTCTGTATTAACAGAAAGCTGGGGTCAGGAGCCAGAGCAGAGAATTCAAGCCAAGCACTGTCAAATGGGTTGTCTGAATCGTAACCAGAATCTCGACTGAGAGGGCAAGTGCCCACTCCTAGCTTCTCTGTTCCACTCCTTTGGTCTATGGATTTGTTTTATGCTAATATGACACCTTTTGGTTACTTTTCCTTCTGAACTAAGGAAATGTGAATCCTCCAGTTTTGATATTATTTTCAAGAATATTTTGAGTATTTGGATCCTTTGATATTCCATATGAATTTTCTCTACACTTTTTAAAATTTTCTACTAAAGGTAACTATTACGGTGTTATAAAGAAACATTTGAATCTATAGGTCACTTACAATCTTCTGAACTTCATATATATATATATATATATATATATATATGTGTGTGTGTGTGTGTGTATGTATGCATATATATATATATATATATATATGTAACAATATATGAACTCAGGACATATTTCCATTCATTTTTTTGACAAGCAGAGTTAGACAGTGAAAGAGAGACAGAGAGAAAGCTCTACCTTTTCCATTGGTTCACCCCCCAAGTGGCCGCCACGGCCGGCGCTGTGCCGATCCAAAACCAGGAGCCAGGTGCCTCCTTCTGGTCTCCCACATGGGTGCAGGGTCCAAGTACTTGGGCCATCCTCCAATGCACTCCTGGGCCACAGCAGAGAGCTGGACTGGAAGAGGAGCAACTGGGACAGAATCCAGCACTGCAACCAGGACTAGAACCCAGTGTGCTGGTGCCACAGGTGGAGGATTAGCCTAGTGAGCCATGGTGTCAGCCTATTCATTTGTTTTTTTAAAAGGTTTTTATTTTTGTTTTATTTGAAAGTTACAGAGAGAGTTGGAGACAGAGAGTGAGATCTTCCATGCACTGGTTCACTCTCTAGATGGCCGCAATGGCCAGAGCTGTGCCCATCCGAAGCCAGGAGCCAGAAGCTTCTTCCAGGTCTCCCCCATGGGTTTAGAGGCCCAAGGACTTGAGCCATCTTCCACTGCCTTCCCAGGCCACAGCAGAGAGTTGGGTTGGAAGTGGAGCAGATGGGACTAGAATCGGCACCCATATGGGATGCCTGTGCTGCAGGCCAGGGCTTTAACCTGCTGTACCACAGTGCCAGCCCCTATTTCCATTTATTTCATGATCATTTATTTGTAAGTTTCAGTGTTTAGATATTTTATTTCCCTGGTTAATTTTATTCCTAAGTACTTTATTCCTTTTGATACTATTGAAAATTCAATTGTTCTCTTTATTTCTGCTCAATTTATTTTTTATTTTAAAAATATTTTACTTCTATAAGGTGAGCAAATTTATGTATTTCATATATACAGATTTAGGAGCTGAGTGATACTTCCCACTCTGCCCTCTCTCCTACCCATGTTTCCAACCTCCCTCATTCCTCCTTTTTTATTTTTTCTTTCAAATTTCACAACAACATACTTTCAGTTTATGTTATAATCCCAAGCTTAACACTCCACTAAGTAAAGAATTCAACAAATACTCAGTCGGAAATACCACTGTTTTTAAGAGTATAGACAATGACTATAAAAAAATCAGATCTCAAAATGCCAATTTCATTCATTTGTATTACATTTTTGTACTCTATATATTAGTTACCATAAATCAGGGAAAATACAGGGTATCTGTCTATTTGGAGACTGATTTATTTCACTAAATATAATGGTTTCCAGTTGTATTCATTTTATTGCAAGAGACAGGATTTCATTATTTTTATGACTGAGTAGTATTCTATACTGTGTGTATACATATATATATGTACATATATATGTATATATATATATATATATATATATATATATCACATTTTCTTTATCCAGTCAACAGATTATTGACATCTGTGTCAATTCAACATTTTAGCTATTTTGAATTGAGCTGCAATAGACATGGAGATAAAGATAACATTTTCATATGCTGATTTCATTTCCTTTAGTAAAATTCCCAGGAGTGGGATGTCTGGGTCATGTAGTAGATAAATTGTCAGATTTCTGAGAAATCTCCAGACTGTCTTTTTAAATATTGGTTGTACTAGTTTGCATTCCCATTGGCAGTGTATTAGAGTACCCTTTGCCACACATCCTAGCCAAAAATTTATTTTTAAATGTTGGTTTATAGCTGTTATAACTGGGATGAGGTGACATCCTATTGTGGTTATTTTTTAAAGATTTATTTATTTATTTGAAAGAATTATGTAGAAGGAGAGGCAGAGGCAGAGAGAGAATCTTCCATCCAGTGGTTCACTCCCCAAATAACTGCAATGATCAGGGCTTTGCAAGGCCAATGGCAGAGGCTAGGAGCTTCATCTGGACCTCCTACATGGTGAAGTCCAGGACTTTGGTGATTTTCTATTGCTTTTCCAGTTACATTAGCAGAGATCTGGATCAGAAGTGGAGCATCCAGGACCCAAACTGGCATCCACAGGGATGCTAACAGTGCATACAGTGGCTTTACATGTTACACCACAGCACCAACCTCTCATTGTGTGTGTTTTTTAAAGATTTTGTTTATTTATTTGCAAGTCAGAGTTACACAGAGAGGAGAGGCAGAGGGAGAGAGAGGGTGAGAGAGGGCGAGAGAGAGATCCTCCATTTGATGGTTAATTCCCCAACTGGCTGCAACAGCCAGAGCTACACCAATCTGAAGCCAGGAGCCAGGAGCTTCTTCCTGGTCTCTCATGTGGGTGCAGGGGCCCAAGGACTTGGGCTATCTTCCACTGCTTTCACAGGCCATAGCAGAGAGCTGGATTGGAAGTGGAGCAGCCTGTTCTCGACCAGCACCCATATGAGATGCTGACACTTCAGGCCATGGCTTTAACCCACTATGCCATAGCGCCAGCCCCTCATTGTAGTTTTTATTTGCATTTCCCAAATGGCTATTGATCTCAGCATTTTTTCATTGTTGGCCACCTGAATTCCATCCTTTGAAAAATTCCTGTTAATGTCCTATGCCCATTTTTTAACTGAATTGTTTATTTTATTGCTGAATTTCTTGAGCTCTTAATAAATTCTCAATAATATTCCTTCATTAACATATAATTCACAAATAATTTTTCCCATTCTGTTGATTGCTCTTCACTTACTTAAGTGTTTCCTTGGCAATTAGGAAACTTCTTAGCTTAAAGTAATCCCATTTGTCTACTTTTTGCTTTTATTGCCTATGTGTCTGGGTTCTTTTCCAAGAAATCTTTCGCTATGCTGATGTCTTGCAGAGTTTCACCAACATTTATTTACCTCTCATGATTTGATTTTATCATGTCATAGACTTAGATCTTTGATCCATTTTGAATTGATTATTGTTTAAAGTGTAAGGTAGGGATCTTGTGTCATATTTCTGTATGCATAGATCTAATTTTCCCAGTTTCATTTGTTGAAGAGACTGCCCATTCTCTGAGAATTGATTTTAGCTCATCTGTGAAAGATTAGTTCATTGTATATATGTGCTGATATTAGTTTTGCCAATCCAAGAATATGGAAGATTTTTCCATTTTTTATTCTACTTTTTTCTTTCTTTCATGCTTCATAATTTTTTTAATAGACACGTTTCACCTGCATAGTTAAATTTATTTCAAGTTGTTTTAAGCTTTTTGTAGCTATTGTGATTGGGATTGATCTTACAAGTTCTTTCTCAGGGCCAGTGCTGTGGTGCAGTGGGTTAAAACCTTGGCCTGAAGTGCTGGCATCCCATATAGGCAATAGTTTGAGACTTGGCTGCTCCACTTCCAATCCAGCTCTCTGCTATGGCCTGGGAAAGCAGTAGAAGATGGCCCAGGTCCTGGGGTCCCCGCACCACGTGGGATACCCAGAGGAAGCTCCTGGTTCCTGGCTTTGGATTGGCACAGCTCCAGCTGTTGTGGCCATCAGGGGAGTGAACCATCATACAGAAACCTCTCTCTCTCTCTCTCTCTGCCTCTCCTCTCTCTGTATAACTCTGACTTTCAAATAAATAAATAAATCTTAAAAAACAAAAACAAAAAAAGTTCTTTCTCAATCATGGCATTATGTCTGTATAGAAAAGCTATTGGTTTTTCTGTGTCAATTTTATATCCTTCAACTTCACCAAACTCTAATGGGTTCCAATAGTCTCTTAGTGGAGTATTTTGGTTCCCCTATACATAGATACATGCTGTATGCAAACAGTGATAATTTGACTTCCCACTTTTCAGTTTGTATCCCTTTGATTTTTTTCTTTCCTAATGGCTATGGCTAACATTTCTGAGAGTATTTTGAATGGCAATGGTGAAAGTGAGTATCTTTGGTTCTGCATCTTAGTGTAAATGCTTTCAACATCTCCACATTCAGTATGACACTGGCTGTGAGTTTTCTATTATTACCTTGATTGTTTTGAAGAATGTTCCTTCCCTACCCAATTTGCTTAATGTTTTCATGATGACAGGATTGTTTTAAAAAATATTTTATTTGATAGGCATATTTACAGAGAGAGGGGGCGAGAGAGAGTTCTTCCATCTACCACTAAACTCCCAAAATGGCTGCTTTGGTCAGAGCTGAGCCAATAGAAAGTGAGGAGACAGGAGTTTCTCCCAGATCTCCCATGTGAGTGCAGGGGCCCAAACACTTGGGCCATCTTCCTTTGTTTTCCAGGTGTATTAGCAGATAGCTGGGACAGATCTGGATCAGCTGGGATCAAACTGGCACACATACGGAATGCTGGCACCACAGGTTGAGGCTTAACCTACTACACCATTGTGCTGGCCCCAGGATGTTGTATTTTATCAACTGCTTTCTTTATCTATTGAGATAATCATATGGTTTTCATCTTTGTAAATGTGATATATCATATTTATTGATATGAGAATGTTTAGCCATCCCACTTGGTCCAGATGAATGATCTTTGTGATGTGCTATCAGATTAAATTAGCTAGTATTTTGTTGAGTATTTATGCTTCTACGTTCATCTGTGATATTGGTATATAGTTATCTTTCTTTGTTGTGCCTTTTTCTGAGTATGAAAGTAAGCTGATGCTGGCCTCATAGAAGGAGATATGGAAGATTCCCTCTTTTTTTAAATAGTATCAGCACAATGAGAATTAATTCTTCAAAGTCTTTTAAAATTCAGTAGTTAAGCCATCTGGTCCTACTTTTTTTGTTGGAAGGTCCTTTATTGCTGATTCAATCTGCACCTTGTTTATTTGTCTGTTTAGGTTTTCAATGTTGTTGTGCCTTAATTTTGGTAGAATATATGTGTTCAGAAATCTATCCATTCTATATTTTCTTATTTGTTGGCATATAGCTGTTTGTATTCATTCTTGGTGATTCTTTTTAATTCTGTGGTATCTATTGTTACCTCTCCTTTTTAAACTCCAATTTTATATATTTGGGGCTTCTTCATCTTTTTTTTTACTAGTTGTGCCAATACTTCATAATTCATCATTTTTAAAAAATTTTTCAAATTACAAGCTGTTCATTTCACTACCCATTTACATTTATTTGGTTTCAATTTTGTTTGTTCTGTAATTTTAATTACTTGTTTCCTATTACTCATTTGGAGTTTATTTTGCTGTTTTTCTTGGTCCTTGAGATGCACTGATAGCTCATTTATTTTATGTTTCTCCAGTATATTGATGTAGACACTAATTGCAATAAACTTCCATCTTAAAACTATTTCTGCTATATCCCATAATGTTTGATATATTATGTTGTCATCTTAATTTGTTTACAGATTTTTAATTTCTTCTATCAATCATGTTCATCCAGGAGTGTGTTATTCAGTCTCTCCATGTTGCACATTATCTATAGATTCTTCAGTTACTTCCCAACTTCATTCTGTTGTGGTCAGAAATGATACATGGTATGATTTAAATTTTCTTGTAATTTTCTGAGATTTGGTTTATGGGATAGGATATGTTTTTGCCTAGACTAAGTTAAATGCACAAATGAAGAGAATCTGTATTCCATAACTATAGGATGAAAGGTTTTGTAGATATCATTTATGTCCATTTGGTCCACAGAGTAGAGCAGCTCTATTTATTTGTTGATATTTTTGCCTAATTCTTCTCTATTGATGCAAGTAGGGTGCTGCAGTCCCACATTATTATTGTGTTTGAGTCCACATCTCCCTTTAGGTCCATTACAATTTAAGTTGGCACCCTGGCACTGAGTGCATGATATATTTACTTCAGTCACATCTTTCTGCTAAATTGATCCTTTAATCATTATGTACTGCAGTTGGTTGTCTCTTTTAACCATTTTTGTGTTAAAGTCTATTTTTTCTGATGCTTGGATGGCTAATCCTGCTCATATTGCTTTCTGTTAGAGCGGGATATCTTTACCCATCCTTTCACTTTCAGTTTGAATCTTTGTTGGTGAGTTGTTTTTCTTGGAGACAGCAAATAGATGGGCCTTGTGTGTTTTTTTTTGACAGGTAGAGTTGTAGACAGTGAGAGAGAAAGAGACAGAGATGAAGGCCTTCCTTCTGTTGGTTCACTCCCCAAATGGCTGCCATGGCCAGTGCTGCACCAATCCAAAGCCGGGATCCAGGTGCTTCCTCCTGGTCTCCCATGTGGGTGCAGTGGCCCAAGCACTTGGGCCATCCTCCACTGCCTTCCCAGGCCACAGCAAGAGCTGGACTGGAAGAGGAGCAACCGGGATTGAACCCAGCACCCATATGGGATGCTGGCACCACAGGTGGAGGATTAACCAAATGAGCCATGGTACCAGCCCAGTGTCTTGTGTTTTAATTCATTCAGCCAGTCTGTATCTTTTAATTGGAGAATTTAGCTCATTTATATCCAAGGTTGTTATTGATAAGTAATGACTTGGCCCTGCTATTTTTCATAAATATTCCTGTTTTTATCTTTGAATTTCTTTTACAAGAATATTTCTGCCTTTATATTCTTTCATAATAATGACTATCTTTCTGTGTTTTTGTGTGTAGCATACCCTCAAGCATCAATTGAATAAGTGGTGAAAAATTCTTTTTTTAAACTTTTAATTAATAAATATAAATTGCCAAAGTACAGCTTTTGGATTACAATTGCTTTTCCCTCCCCATAACTTCCCTTCCATCCACAACCCTCCCATTCCCCACTCCCTCTCCCATTCCATTCACATCAAGATTCATTTTCAATTATCTTTATATATAGAAGATAAATTTAGAATATGTTAAGTAAAGATTTCAAAAGTTTGCACCCACACTGAAACACAAAGTGTAAAATACTGTTTGAGTACTAGTTATAGCATTAATTCACATTGTACAACACATTAAGGACAGAGATCCTACATGAGGAGTAAGTAGATAGTGACTCCTGTTGTTGACTTAACAAGGAGTAAGTGCATGAGGCTACCTGAGGCTCTGAATCCTGTTGTTGACTTAACAAATTGACACTCTTGTTTATGGCATCAGTAATTACCCTAGGCTCTTGTCATGAGTTGCCTAGGCTATGGAAGCCTTTTGAGTTTGCTGACTCCCATCTTATTTAGACAAGGTCATAGTCAAAGTTGAAGTTTTCTCCTCCCTTCAGAGAAAGGTACCTCCTTCTTTGATGGCCCATTCTTTCCACTGAGATCTCACTCACAGGGATCTTTCATTTAGGTTTTTTTTTGCCATAGTGTCTTAGCTTTCCATACCTAAAATATCCTCATGGGCTCTTCAGCCAGATCCAAATGCCTTAAGGGATTATTCTGAGGCCAGAGTGCTGTTTAGGGCATCTGCCATTCAATGAGTCTGCTGTGTATCCTGCTTCCCATGTTGGATTGTTCTCCCCTTCTTAATATTATTAGTTAGTATTAGCAGACACTAGTCTTGTTTATGTGATCTCTTTGACTCTTAGACCTATCATGATGATCAATTCTGAACTGAAATTGATCACTTGGACTAGTGAGATGGAATTGGTACATGCCACCTTGATGGGATTGAATTGGAATCCCCTGGCACATTCCTTTTCTTTTTTTTTTTCCTTGCTTTTTTACCGATGAATCTGGGAATTCCTGTGGCAGGTTGTTCTTTCCTAATGATGGCCACCCAAATTTAGCTGTTGGTAATCCTCCTTGTATTTGCTTTTTTTTTTTTTTGAATTTTTTTATTAAACTTTTATTTAATGAATATAAATTTCCAAAGTATAGCCCATGGGTTACAATGGCTTCCCCCCTCCCATAACTTCCCTCCCGCCCGCAACCCTCCCCTTTCCCGCTCCCTTTCCCCTTCCATTCATGTAAAGATTCATTTTCAATTCTCTTTGTATACAGAAGATCAGTTTAGTATATATTAGGTAAAGATTTCAACATTTTGCCCATATAGCAACATAAAGTGAAAAAACTACCATTGGATTACTAATTATAGCATTAAATAGCAATGTACAGCACATTAAAGACAGAGATCCTACATATTTTTTTTTTCAAATTAATTAATTTTCTATGCCATTTCCATTTTAACACCAGGTTGATTTTTTTTTCATTTCCAATTCTCTTTATATACAGAAGATCACTTCAGTATATAATTATCAAAGACCTCATCAGTCTGCGCCCACACAAAAATGCAAAGTATAAAAATACTGTTTCAGTACCAGTCATAGCATCACTTGGCTTTAGACGACACATTAGGGACAGATCCCACATGGGGTGTAAGTACACATTGACTCCTGTTGCTGACTTAACAATTTGACACTCCTGTTCATGACTTCAGTAATCTCCCTAGGCTCTAGTCATGAGTTGCCAGGGCTATGGAAGCCTTTAGAGTTCGCTGACTTTGATCTTATTCCGATAGGGTCATAGTCAAAGTGGAAGTTCTCTCCTCCCTTCAGAGAAGGGTACCTCCTTCTTTGATGGCCCCGTTCTTTCCACTGGGATCTCACTCACAGAGATCATTCATTTAGGTCTTTTTTTCCATGATATCTTGGCTTTCCATGCCTGCTATACTCTCATGGGCTCTTCAGCCAGATCTGAATGCCTTGAGGGCTGATTCTGAGGCCAGAGTGTTGTTTAGGACATCTGCCATCCTATGAGTCTGCTGTGTATCCCACTTCCCATGTTGGATCTTTCTCTCCCTTTTTGATTCTATCAGTTAGTATTAGCAGATACTTGTCTTGCTTGTGTGATCTCTTTGACTCTTAGACCTATCAGAGCTATCAATTGTGAGCTGAAATTGTTCACTTGGACTAGTGCGATGGCATTGGTACATGACATCTTGATGGGATTGCGTTGGAATCCCCTGGCACTTTTCTAACTCCACCATTTGCGGCCAGTCCGATTGAGCATGTTCCTAATTGTTCATCTCCTCCCTCTCTTTTTCCACTCTTAGATTTAACAGGGATCACTTTTCAGTTAAAATTTAAACACCTAAGAATAATTGTGTGTTAATTACTGAGTTCAACCAATAGTACTAGAACCACCACAACAACAACAAATACTAAAAAGGATAAAGTATTACATTGTACATCTAAAGTCAGGACAGGAGCTGATCAGTTCATTGTTGCTTATAGTGTCCATTTCACTTAACAGGTTTCCCCTTTGGCGCTCAGTTGTCACCGATCAGGGAAAACAAATGATATTTGTCTCTTGGGACTGGCTTAATTCACTCAGCATGATGTTTTCCAGATTGCTCCATCTTGTTGCAAATGACTGGGTTTCGTTGTTTCTTACTGCTGTATAGTATTCTATGGAGTACATGTCCCATAATTTCTTTATCCAGTCTACTGTTGATGGGCATTTGGGTTGGTTCCAGGTCTTAGCTATTGTGAATTGAGCTGCAATAAACATTAATGTGCAGATGGCTTTTTTATTTGCCAAATTAATTTCCTTTGGGTAAATTCCAAGGAGTGGGATGGCTGGGTTGTATGGTAGGGTTATGTTCAGGTTTCTGAGGAATCTCCAGACAGACTTCCATAGTGGCTTAACCAGTTTGCATTCCCACCAACAGTGGGTTAGTGTCCCTTTTTCCCCACATCCTCTCCAGCATCTGTTGTTGGTAGATTTCTGAATGTGAGCCATTCTCACCGGGGTGAGATGGAACCTCATTGAGGTTTTGATTTGCATTTCTCTGATTGCTAGTGATTGTGAACATTTTTTCATGTGTCTGTTGGCCATTTGGATTTCCTCTTTCGAAAAATGTCTATTGAGGTCCTTGGCCCATCTCTTAAGTGGGTTGTTTGTTTTGTTGTTGTGGATTTTCTTGATTTCTTTGTAGATTCTGGTTATCAACCCTTTATCTATAGCATAGTATACAAATATTTTCCCATTCTGTAGGTTGCCTCTTCACTTTCCTGACTGTTTCTTTTGAAGTACAGAAACTTCTCAATTTGATGCAATCCCAAATGTTAATTTTGGTTTTGACTGCCTGTGCTGTTGGAGTATTTTCCAGGAAGTCTTTGCCTGTGCCTATATCTTGCAGGGTTTCCCCAATGCTCTCTAATAATTTGATGGTTTCGGGTCGTAGATTTAAGTCTTTAATCCATGTTGAGTGAATTTTGTGTAAGGTGATAGGTATGGGTCTTCCTTCAAGCTTCTGCATGTGGAAATCCAATTTTCCCAGCACCATTTATTGAACAGACTGTCCTTATTCCAGGGATTAGATTTGGATCTTTGGTCAAATATAAGTTGGCTGTAGATGTTTGGATTGATTTCTGGTGTCTCTATTCTGTTCCATTGGTCTATCCATCTGTTTCTGTACCAGTACCATGCTGTTTTGATAACAACTGCCCTGTAATATGTCCTGAAATCAGGTATTGTGATGCCTCCGGCTTTGTTTTTGTTGTACAGGATTGCTTTGGCTATTCGAGGTCTTCTGTGTCTCCATATGAATTTCAGCATCATTTTTTCCAGATCTGAGAAGAAGGTCTTCGGGATCTTAATGGGTATTGCATTGAATGTATAAATTGCTTTTGGGACAATAGACATTTTGATGATATTGATTCTTCCAATCCATGAGCATGGAAGATTTCTCCATTTTTTGGTATCCTCTTCTATTTCTTTCTGTAAGGTTTTGTAGTTTTCATCGTAGAGATCTTTAACATCTTTGGTTAAGTTTATTCCGAGGTATTTGATTGTTTTTGTAGCTATTGTGAATGGGATTGATTTTAGAAGTTCTTCCTCAGCCATGGCATTGCCTGTGTATACAAAGGCTGTTGATTTTTGTGCATTGATTTTATATCCTGCTAGTTTGCCAAATTCTTCGATGAGTTCCAGCAGTCTCTGAGTAGAGTTCTTTGGGTCCCCTAAATAAAGAATCATATCATCTGCAAAGAGGGATAGTTTGAGTTCGTCCTTCCCGATTTGTATCCCTTTAATTTCTTTTTCTTGCCTAATAGCTCTGGAAAAAACTTCGAGAACTATATTGAATAGCAGTGGTGAGAGAGGGCATCCCTGTCTGGTACCAGATTTCAGTGGAAATGCTTCCAACTTTTCCCCATTCAATAGGATGTTGTCCGTGGGTTTTTCATATATTGCTTTGATTGTATTTTTTGGCTTTTTTTATTTTTTAAATTTTTTTTAAACTTTTATTTAATGAATATAAATTTCCAGTATACAGCTTATGGATTACAATGGCTTCCCCTTCCCATAATTTCCCTCCCACCCGCAACCCTCCCCTCTCCCACTCCCTCTCCCTTTCCATTCACATCAAGATTCATTTTCAATTCTATTTATATACAGAAGATCAATTTAGTATAAATACTTCAACAGTTTGCACCCACATAGAAACAAAGTGAAACATACTGTTTGAGTACTAGTTATAGCATTAAATCAAAATGTACAGTACATTAAGGACAGAGATCCCACATCAGGAGCAAGTGCACAGTGGCTCCTTTTGTTGACCCAACAAATTGACACTCTAGTTTATGGCGCCAGTAACCACCCTAGGCTGTCGTCATGAGTTGCCAAGGCTATGGAAGCCTTCCAAGTTCCCCGACTCTGATCATATTTAGACAAGGTCATAAAAGACAGGGTGAGGATAGTAACCAATGATCCTAAGAGTGGCCTTAACCAGGTCTGAACAATTATACAGCATTAAGTGGGGACGAGGACCATCAGTACACACAGGTTGGGAGTAGAGCCATTGGTGGTAGAGTAGAGGCTATGATTACAAAGGAGTGAGGCCCAAGTGCACTAGACAGGGTCTAGAACAAAGGACAGAGTCATTATTAGAGGAGCTAAGAAAGGTGCTGTCTAAGCTACAAGTAATTTTTCTGATTGAGAGGCAAATAGAACCTGATAGAAGGGGCTTGATAATAATCTGTTGGGCTTTAGGCCTTGTAAGTTAAGAGGCCCAGACCTATCCATCTCTTCACATGGGGTATATCCTAAGGGAGGTGTGAACCTCCTAGGGGAAGGCACTCTGTTGACTTTCATTACTTGGCTGGCCTGGGAGGAGAGCTGGCCAGGTAAAGGCAGGGGGCATCTCTGACAAGAAATTTACAGTTCTGCCTGCAATGTTGCTGACCCTACTTGACCATACCCTCAACTGCAGTGGTCACTTTGGAAGTTGGGCTGAGTGAAGGGCTTTTCAGCTTGGAGCCAATAAGATCTGTGGCTCTGACCTGGGCATCCTTCGATTCCAGGGCAGGTCCATTTCCAGTGATCCAACTCTTGGCAGAGCTGCCAGGGCTCTTCACAAGCTGACTTCTGCTGAAGCCCAGGCTTACCACATTGAAAGCCACTGCAGTGGACTGGCCTGTTGGGTCTCCTTGAGGGCAGATCACTGTACAGATCAGCCATTAATAGGCCTGCCACCCATTGCTTCTGATGCCGAGCTTTCTTTTCCTCCTGGTTTGTGTTAAAGCAGACGAGAGGATGCAAGTCAAGGGAGTGCCTGTGAATCAATCAAAGATACATTTTAATTTGTATGACCTGAATCTGTGTATCATATGTTTTAAACGTGTTGGAAGAAAGAAACTAAAAACATTTTATATGGTTGTGCTTAAGTTTACTGGTTAAACAAACTACACCATGTTAGATATTTAAGACGTGTTTTCAAAAACATGATTCTTAAAATTTATAGAAGGCATTGGACCTTCCGGTAAATGTTTTATTAAGTTCTTACCTAAGGGTTGAAACGGTTTGCTAAGTATTCATGTAATATTGCTATTGTCAGCAAGCGATCTAGGACTTGCTCCCTCATTTCTCTATTCTAAGCCCAACTTGTTCTTTCACTTCTCTATTCTCTTCAAGGTAGGGAACTAATTCTATTATGAAGGAATCTGTAGGATGCACAATTTAATCTTTAGACCTTATAAGAGATGGCTAACATTTTTCTGTAATAGCATAGCCAAAATAAGAACTTAACTAATAATCTCATAGCTAGATTCACATCGCCATCAGCGAAGTATACAGTAAGTAGAAAAAAAAACCTCCATTTCAGACCAAAGGGAAAGAAAGTTTTAAAGTGAGAATATAATTTTCCTCATGGGCATTGTCTACCTTAGAAAAACTACTACAGAACATGCCTGTGACTATAGACTTGTAGTTCAGGCCACCGAAGATTAGAGATGCTTTGATTGTATTAAGGAATGTTCCTTCCATACCCAGTTTGCTTAGAGTTTTCATCATGAAAGGGTGTTGTATTTTATCAAATGCTTTCTCTGCGTCTATTGAGAGAATCATATGGTTTTTCTTCTGCAGTCTGTTAATGTGGTGTATCACGTTGATTGTTTTGCGAACGTTGAACCATCCTTGCATACCAGGGATGAATCCCACTTGTTCTGGGTGGATGATCTTTCTGATGTGTTGTTGCATTCTATTGGCCAGAATTTCATTGAGGATTTTTGCATCTATGTTCATCAGGGATATTGGTCTGTAATTCTCTTTCAATGTTGCGTCTCTTTCTGGCTTAGGAATTAAGGTGATGGTGGCTTCATAGAAAGAATTTGGGAGGATTCCCTCTTTTTCGATTGCTCTGAATAGTTTGAGAAGAATTGGAGTTAGTTCTTCTCTAAATGTCTGGTAGAACTCAGCAGTGAATCCATCTGGCCCTGGGCTTTTCTTTGTTGGGAGGGCCTTTATTACTGTTTCAATTTCTGTGTCAGTTATTGGTCTGTTTAGGTTTTCTATGTCTTCCTGGCTCAATTTAGGGAGGTTGTATGTGTCCAAGAATCTGTCCATTTCTGATAGATTTCCCTGTTTGCTGGCATACAAGTCCTTGTAGTAATTTCTGATGATTCTTTTTATTTCTGTGGTTCTGTTGTTATGTTTCCTTTTTCATCTCTGATCCTATTGATTTGGGTCTTTTCTCTTCTTTTTTTAGTGAGTTGGGCCAATGGGGTGTCAATTTTGTTTATTTTTTCAAAAAACCAGCTCCTCGTTTGGCTGATTTTTTGTAATGTTTTTTTGGATTCAATCCTGTTGATTTCTTCTCTGATTTTAATTATTTCTCTTCTCCTACTGGGTTTGGGTTTGGTTTGCTGCAGATTTTCTAGATCCTTGAGATGACTTGAAAGCTCATCTATTTGGTGCCTTTCCAATTTCTTGATGTAGGCACCTATTGATATAAACTTTCCTCTTAACACTGCTTTTGTTGTATCCCATAGGTTTTGGTATGTTGTGCTGTTATCCTCATTTACTTCCAGAAAATTTTTGATTTCTCTTTTAATTTCTTCTATGACCCATTGTTCATTCAGGAGCATGTTGTTCAATCTCCATGTGTTTGCACGTGCTCTAGGGATTCCTGAGTTGCCAATTTCCAATTTCATTCCTTTGTGGTCTGAGAAGCTGCATGGTATGATTCTAATTCTTTTGAATTTGCTGAGACTTGCTTTATGGCCTAGTATGTGGTCAATCCTAGAGAGGGTTCCATGTACTGCTGAGAAGAATGTAAAGTCCTTAGATGTAGGATGAAATGTTCTGTAGATATCTGTTAGATCCATTTGGGCTATAGTGTCATTTAAATCTGCTGTCTCCTTGTTGATCTTCTGTCCTGTTGATCTGTCTATCTCTGAGAGTGGAGCATTGAAGTCCCCCAGTACTATTGTATTGGGGTCTAAGTCTCCCTTTAAGTCCCTTAACAAGTCTTTTAAATAAGCTGGTGCCCTGTAATTAGGTGCATATACGTTGATAATCGTTATATCTTCCTGTTGAATGGATCCCTTAATCATTATATAGTGCCCCTCTTTGTCTCTCCTAACAGTTTTTGTGGTAAAGTTTATGTTGTCCGATATTAAGATGGCTACGCCCACTCTCTTTTCATTTCTGTTGGCGTGGTATATCTTTTTCCAGCCTTTCACTCTCAGCTTGTATGGATCATTGTTGGATAGATGGGTTTCTTGTAAGCAGCAAAAGGATTGGTTTTGTTCCTTAACCCAATCAGCCAATCGGTGTCTTTTAACTGGACAGTTCAAGCCATTAACATTCAATGTGACTATTGAGAAGGAGTAACTTTGCCCTGCCATTAGCCAAAGATACTTTCTAATATATGGTTTGAGATTCCTGTGATCTTTTGGTGTGAGGTTTCCTACCTTTACCTTCTTTCATATTGGTGACCGTGTTTCTGTGTTTCTGTATGTAACACATCTTTAAGCATCTTTTGCAGGGCTGGACGAGTGGCGACAAATTCTTTCAATGTCTGTTTGCTGTGAAAGGTCTTTATTTCACCTTCATTCATAAATGAGAGCTTTGCAGGATATAATATTCTGGGCTGGCAGTTTTTCTCTCTTAGCACCTGGGCTATGTCTCGCCATTCTCTCCTAGCTTGCAGGGTTTCTGAAGAGAAGTCAGCTGTGAGTCTAATTTGAGATCCTGTGAGAGTAGTCTGGCGTTTCTCTCTTGCACGTTTTAGGATCTTTTCTTTGTGTTTCACTGTGGTGAGTTTGATTACGACGTGTCATGGTGAGGATCTCTTTTGGTCATGTTTATTAGGGGTTCTATGAGCTTCCTGTATTAGGATGTCTCTGTCTTTCTCCAAACCTGGGAAATTTTCTGCTAGTATCTCACTAAAAAGGCCTTCTAATCCTTTCTCTCTCTCCATGCCTTCAGGTACTCCTAGAACCCGAATGTTGGGTTTTTTAAGAGTATCCTGTAGATTCCTGACAGTATTTTTTAGATTTCTGATTTCTTCTTCTTTTCTTTGATTTGATTGTTTCCTTTCCTGTTCTCTGTCTTCTAAGTCTGATATTCTCTCTTCTGCTTCGTCCATTCTGTTTTTAAGACTCTCTAATGTGTTTGTCATTTGATCTATTGAATTCTTCATTTCATTATGATTTCTCATCACTATCACCATTTCTTGTTCCACTAGTTGTTTCAATTCATTTTGATTCCTCCTTAATATTTCATTTTCATGAGAGAGATTTTCTATCTTGTCCATGAAGGATTTCTGTAGTTCAAGAATTTGTTTTTGAGAACTTCTTAATGTTCTTATCAATTTTTTGAGATCTGCTTCTTGAATTTCTTCAATCTCCTCATCTTCATAATCTTGAATTGGGGTGTCTTTTTCATTTGGGGGTGTCATAGTGTCTTCCTTGTTCTTGTTACCTCGGTTTTTGTGTTTGTTGTTTGGCATGTTGGGGATATTTGGTTTCTTCACTGTGGTGTTTTTTCTTGTTACACTATGGCTCTATATTAAGTGGACTGTCCCCCTGGCACATTTCTAATTCTACCATTTGGGGCAAGTCAGCTTGAGCATATCCCAAATTGTACATCTCCTCCATCTCTTAATCCCATATACATTATTACATATTTCTGCTATATTTAATAGAGATCACTTTTCAGTTAAGTTTAAATACCTAAGAATAATTGTGTGTTAATTACAGAGTTCAACGAATAGTGTTAAGTAGGACAAAAAATACTAAAAATATTAAGTTTTTCATCAACAGTCAGGACAAGGGTTGATCAAGTCACTGTTTCTCATAGTGTCCATTTCACTTCAACAGGTTTCCTTTTTTGTGCTAAGTTAGAGTGGTGACAAATTCTTTTAAGTTTCTGGTGTTTCTTAAAAAGGTATACTGGATTGACTGTTTTTTTTTTCTTTAGGACTGGGACTGTATACCTTCATTCTTTCCTAGCCTGTATTGTTTCTGATGAGAAATCGGCTGTCATTCTAATTAGAGATCTTCTGAAGGTAATCTGGCATTTGTCTCATGTGCATTTTAGTATCTTTTCTTCATGTGTTATTGTTGAAAGTTTGACTATAATGTGTTTTGGTGAGGATCTTTTCTGGTCATGTCTATTAATAGTTCTATATGTTTCCTTTATATTAATATCCCTTTCTTTCTCCAAATGAGGCAAGTTTTCTGTTGTTATTTCATTGAGTAGGTCTTCTAATCCATTATCTCTCTCCAAACCTTAAGCAACTTTAAGACATGTATGTTAGGCCATTTGATGATATTCCATAAATCTCAAACACTGTTTTCAGCTTTTCTCATTTCTTTGTTTTTTCCCCTTTTTTTCTAACTGAGATATTTCCAAAGACTTGTTTCCTAGCTTGGATAATTTTTCTTCTACCTCAGCAAGTCTGCTATTAAGGTTTTCCACTATGTTTTCATTTATTCTAAGGAATTCTAATATTTTGGTTTTTTTCTCCTCTATATCTGTATGACAGGAAAATTTTTCCATCTATGTTGTATATGTATTTCTTTAATTCATGAATTTGCATCTGATTATTTTTCAGTAATCTAAGGATCATTCTTTTGAATTCCTTTTCAGGCATTTCTTCAGTCTCTTCACCTTCACATTCTAATATGAAAGTGTTATATTCCTTTGGGGGAGTCACATTATCTTCATTGTTAATGTTTCTTGTGCTTCTACATTTATTTTTGGGCTTTTGGAAGCACTTGTTAGTTCTTTACTCTGAAGGCTTTTATCTTTGAACTATACCTCTGTGCTTTAGTGGGGTGTCTGCTCCTTCAGTGGATATTGAAAGACATGTTCTGGGTGGGGCCAGAGGCTCTGGTCAGTGCTTAGGGGTGGTCCATGGGTCCAGGTTGACACTAATGTTGGATGTGGTAGATGATCTCTATTAACAACAGTGAGAAGGGTATGATGACATAGGCTGCCATGTCTTATCAGCACCTCCTATCAGCAAACTCTGAGGCTCTGAATCCAGACAGAGTGATTGCTGGGAGACCCAGCTACACTCCATACCTTGTCATGGAATCATAGAATTTCCACAGTCACAGAGAGCAGAAGATCAATTTTAAGCCCCATGAGCCTACTCAATCCATGGAAAGAACTGAGGCATTCCCAGGACTACTTTTGCCACTATTGGACAAGCCAACTCCTCTGGCTTTGATGGCCCTAGCCCCTGAACTTAAGCTGTGCAGGTCCTCACTACCATGGATTATCCCCTGGCACAAGCATTCCATGGAGTCTTCACAACAGCAGTTTTGTGCTATGCTCCTTAACAAAGTGCTCTACCAGGTGCTGCTCTCCCTGACTTCCACTCACTCATTATTCACATTCTGGTACCCAATCTGGTCATCCATAACAGAGGTAGAATACTGTCTACTAGAAGCTCTGCTGAAAGGGGCTCCAAGTTTGCTGATTGCAGGAAAACCTCCTTGATTCCTCCAGACGTTCCTTAACACTGATGTGACCCATCCACACAGATAGTCACCTGATGGTCAGCTGTGGCAGTCCACTGTCATACTAGATCTGACAGTCCAAAAGCATTCCTTCTGATCTGGAGTCAGATGCGCTACCATTGCACCACGAGGTCACGAATCCCACAAGCATTCCTATGATTGACAATCTCTGATCTACTGGGCTTCTAGGAAAGATATTTGTGGCTGTATTGAGCACTGAATCATAGGCCATTCTATCTTCAATTTATTTGTGCAGTGCACCAGCTCTGCTGGGTCACTGACAGACTAAGAGGAGGATAAGTGCTTAGGATACTTTCATGGCCAACATTATTAAAGCAGGACTTATCCTTTTCCCATGAACCCTAGAGTCATTCCTCCCCACCTCTCATCTGCCATTTCTGATCCTTGACATGGATTCAGTTTGTGTTAGTCCAGCCTCATTTCTCCAATATCTGTCTGGTTTTATCATATTGCAATTGTTTAACTGACTCTGCTGCTGCTGCTACGATGTTCTGGTTGCTTGTGCTATTCCTGCTGCTGTTTAAATAACAAATGACCCATGTGCCTTGAATTCCATGAGTGTTCACTCAGTTCCCAGGCCTGCATGACTCAGTGTCCCCAATGACTAAGCATGGGTCTGACAAGTAATGAATAATCAAGACTCTAATTTGAGGGTCACATTTGGAATGGAAACACAGGTGAATATAATAACAAAAAGGAAGTATCAAGAAAATTTGACTGATACATTCTCTGAAAAGTGCATGTGCAATTGACTGGGAAGTGAAAAGGATGAGAAAATGTACTTGATAAAATGAAGATACATTGTATGTAGTTCAGGAAAAAGAATGAAGTTTATATGGT
Organism: Lepus europaeus; assembly: GCF_033115175.1. Taxonomy (NCBI): domain Eukaryota; kingdom Metazoa; phylum Chordata; class Mammalia; order Lagomorpha; family Leporidae; genus Lepus; species Lepus europaeus. Next base: position 149,945 of record NW_026909042.1, read on the forward strand.
CATTCACTGGAAAGAGAAAGTTACAATATTATTCAAGAACTTAATAGTTAAGGACTATGATAAATGTGGTTGATCAAAGTTTTATCAGAAGACACATGGATGCCACAGTCAGGCTCACACACCAGAGCAATCCACCTATGAATCTGGATGGTTGTTACAAGGAGTACCCAAGCGTAAATGTTAAAAGATTTAATGGACTTTTTTCAAATGAAATAAAATCATTTTGTAAAAGGACACCCATGGATAATAGAATGGAAAGAGTATGAATATCTTTTAAAATTTGAAAGGACTGCATCTGTGAAACTCAAGTTTAAGAACACTTAGAAGCAGCACACCAGAATTTCTGTATAGGGTAAACAAAGATAAACTAGGTGGAAATCAGCATTAATTGATTTCTTTGAAATGTATAGAGATTTTATTTATTTGGAGTAATCCTGAGCTTATATGGGGCCACTAAATCCCCTATATGTTTATCATGTTGAAAATTGGAATCATAAAGGATATAGAACAAAAACACCTGAAAAATCCAAAAGACCAAATGCACAGTCAACAAGGACAAAAAATCAACAACATTGATATCATTATCCAAATCCTTATTAACATATAAACTATGACACTTACACAAAGTTCTTTTTGATATAAAAATTGATCTTTTACTATTTTGCCCAAATTAATTTTTTCTTAATTAGGATAATATTTGGGTTAATACATCTCTACTCATTGAACAATTTCAAGTAAAATTCAAATAGTTAAATCTTAGCTGAAGATTTTCATTTAAAACTTATCAATACTTAACACATATATCACCAACACTTGTCTGTGTAGGTGCTATCTTCTTACCAATGCCTTAGCAATATCCTCTATATCCTCAGGACATCTCCTTTTAGTAGCAATACCAACACCAATGAGGAGATACAAAAATATAGCTTGAAAGTTAGGTTTAATGAGAACATCATGTATAAGAATATCTAGTCATTGTCATAGTGCATACAAGCCTTGAAGGAGTAATTTAACCTAAAAGTGTAGCCTCACTAACGTCACTTATCCAGTAGGAAGAATAATGACTGTCCCCTGGTTAACAGGAATATTCAGGAATAATAGGAATAATCACCTCAAACTCTCAGTGATTGAAAAATGTAACAGCTTATTTTCTGGGAGTAAAAGTCAGTTATGTTCAGATCACACTCTATGACCGCTGTCTTCCTTTGAGGATCTTTATCTGAGAGGGTGTACATAAAATGTGTGCAGATCCTAATTTCAGTCTCTAGGGAGACCCTGTCCCACACACTGCATTGACACACATGATGTTTTCTCAATGCATCTCCAGGAAGCTGCCTCCACATTTACCATGACAATAAAAAAACCCACTTAACTTGCAGTTCAGTGTTGGATTAAGAGAGGGAAATGGGCCATCACAAGAAACATGATAACCTAATAAATAGGGGTAAGTACAGAATATACCATTTGGCTTCAGAACATACTACCAAGCTATAGTGATCAAATCAACATAATATGGACATAAAAACAGACACACCTATACACACAAACAGAACAGTACAAAATCCCTAGAGGTAAACTCATACATCTATAGATAGCTAGTTGACCTTTGACAAAGGTGCTAAGAGCATGAACTGGAGAAAGCACAGTCTCATTAAATGGCACTAGAAAAACTGAAGATCCACTGCAGAAAAATGAAACTAGACATCCATCTCTCAATATACAAAATTGACTCAAATTGTATTAAATACTTGACTGTGCAACCTGAAACTCTGAAATTCCTCAAGAAAAGAATGCAAATGCTTCAGGACAATGGAATGGGCAAGATTTTTTGGATAAGACCCAAAAATCACAAGAAACAAAAGAAAACCATGCATAAATTGGATTTAATTAAATTAAGAAGCTTCTGCACAACAAAAGAAACAATGACTCAATGATGAGGTGACCCATCGAATGGCAGAATATATTTACAAACTGTATATTTTATAAGCGGTGGGGATCTAGACTATATAAGGGAAGATAATAATGGTGATGATTTAAATAGATCCATAGACCTAGATAAACATTTTTCACAAAAGACAAATGTCCAATATGTGTATGAGAACAATTTTAGCATCACTAATCATCAGATAAATGCAAATCAAAACACAGTGAGATGTTACACCTTTGCAGTTAGGATGGCTATTATAAAAAAGACAGACAAAAACAAATGTTACTAAGAATATAGAGAAAAGGGAGTCCTTACACATTGTTACTCCAAACACAAGTTACTATATGGAAAACAATATGGAGTTACTCAAAAATTGAAAGTAGAACTGTCATATGATCTAATAATACCACTAATGAATGGATGGATAGATAGATCTCCAAAGTAAATAAAAACACTATGTTCAAGAGACATCTAAATTCCCATTTATTGCAGAACACTCACAATAGCCATGAAATTGAAACCATCTACACATTCATCAACTGATTAATAAATAAAGGCAATTGTGGTACATATACATAGTGTAATATTATTCATCCATGAAAAAAGATAAAATGACATTTTCAACAATGAGGATGTGTCTGGGAGGACATTATGTTAAGCAAAATAAGATTCAATCTCCATATTGGTTATCAATCTGTTTAGGTATTCTATGATTCAATTTTGGTAGATTATATTCAGGAATCTATCCATTTCTTCTAGGTTTCCCAATTGGATGGCATACAGCTCTGTATAGTAATTCCTGATTATTCTTTTTGTATCTGTGGTATCTGTTGTTACATTTCCTTTTTCATCTCTGATTTTATTGATTTGCATCTTCTCCCTATTTTTTATTGGTTAGTTGGGCCAATAGTGTATCAACTTTGTTATTTTTATTCAAAAAGCCAGTTCTTCATTTTAATAATTATTTGTATTATTTTTGTTTCAATTTGGTTTATTCTCTAATTTTAATTATTTCTTTTCTGCTACTTGTTTTGGGCTTGGTTTGTTTATCTAAGTCCTCTAGATGAATTGATATTTCATTTATTTGATGACTTTCCAATTTCTTTAGGTAGACACCAATTGCTATAAACCTCCCTCTTAACACTCCTTTTGTTGTATCCCACAAATTTTGATATGATGTATTGACATCTTCATTCATTTTCAGAATTTCTTTATTTCTATTCTGATCTTTTATGACTCAGTGTTCATTCAGAAGTATGTTGTTCAGTCTCAACATGTTTGCATGTCATCTAGAGATTATTGAGTTGTTAATTTCCAGCTTCATTCCATTGTTGTTAGAGAAGATGCTTGATATGATTTCTGTTTTTTTGAATGTTCAGAAATTTGCTTTATGGCCTAGCCTATGGTCTATCCTAGAAAAAGTTCTATGCACTCTTGAGAAGAATGTGTATTCTACAACTGTGAGATAAAAATTCAGTAGATACCAGTTAGGTCCATTTTGTTAAGAGTGTCAAATAGCTCTCTTGTTTCATTGTTGATTTTTCTGTCTAGTTGATTGTCCATTGTTGAAAGTGGGATGTTGAAGTCCCCTGTTACTGTTGTATTGGCGAATATGTCTCCCTTAGAGCCATTGACATTTCTTTAGGTAGAAGCCCTGTTTATTATTTATTTATTTATTTATTGATACATTTATTGCTATAAATACATTAATAATTAATTTTATAATAAAATGTATATTCGTATATAAATTATATATTAAATATATTTTATGTGATTGTAATTATATATAAAATTATTTACATTTATTATAGTCACATATTTATTTGAATTGATCCCTTAAACATTTTACATAGTGCATTTTTCCATCTCTTCTAAGAGTTTTTGTGTTAAAATATATTTTGTTTGATATTAGCATGGCACCACCTGTCTTTTTTTACTACCCATTAGTATGAAATGTCTTTTTCCATCCTTTACTTTCAGTGTGTGGGTTCTTTTCTGGTGAGATATGTTTCTTTTAGGAAGTAAGTAAATGGGTCTTCTTTTTTAATCCATTCACCTAGTCTATCTTTCAACTTTAGAGGTGAGGCCATTTGCATTCAAGGTTACTATGGATGTGTAAAATGACATGGCTCAGCCATTTTTCAATACACATTCCTACAAGACATTTAAAAAATAATTAATTCCAATTTTTCTCAAGCTATTCTAAACAGTTAAAAGGGAGGGAAACAATTAAAAGGGAGAGAATCCTCCCAAGCTCTTTCTATGAAGCCTGCTTTACCTTAATTCCTAAACATGAAAGAGATACAACAGAAAGTGTACTATGGACCAATATCCCTAATGAACATAGATGCCAAAATCAACAAAATATTATCTAATCAAATCCAATAACAAATCAGAAAGATCATCCACCTGGACCATGTGGGATTTTCCCCTGATATGCAGGGATGGTTTAGCATTCACAAATCAATAAATGTGATTCATCACATAAACAAACTGAAAAACAAAAACCATGTGATTATCTCGATATAGAGAAAGCATTTGATTAAATACAACATAATTTCATGATGAAAAATTAAGCAAATTGGGTACAGAATGAACATTCCTCAACATAACTAAGGTATTTTATGGCAAACTTATGACCTACATTTTATTGAACTGAGAAAAGTGGGAAGCATTCTCCCTAATATCCAGAACCAACAAGATGCCTACATTCACCATTGCTATTCGGTATTGTCCTGGAAGTTTTAGCCAGAGCCATTAGGCAATAAAATAAATCAGAGGGCTACATATTGGAAAGGAGGATGTCAGATTATCCCCTTTTTTTAAAATAATAAATGATGATTCTATAAATACAGGATCCAAAAAATTCTACTAAAAGTAGAATGTCCTTATGTACTAAAGATGGTGGAGGGGCTATGGACACTCTAACCCTGCAGAGGCTCCAACTCCAGGAGGACCATAAAATGATGCAGCACCAGAAGCTCCGTTCATCCACCACACCTAAATGCCTATCGTGTTCATCAGCCTAGGCCTTATGGACAGGCTGGCACCTCTTCTGGTGTGGATCCTGATGCCTACTCATGTTCCAGTTTTGGACTCAGATCATACCAGTTATATTCCCACTGAGGAGCTAAAACAGGCTCTGGTCAATTGTTCCTTGTTCAATGACAAGATATGCCTCATGATGATAAACATGACCAAGTCAGGCCACATGAATGTCTCTGATTTCTCAACCTTTGGGAAATTCATTCAACACTGGAAGAACGTCTTTCCACAATATGACCAGATCACTCAGGCTCCATCAAGCTACACAGACATGCAGCAAGGTTTGTCTCAAATGAGCTACAGCCTGAACCCCCAGTTCCTGGTCTCCCTCTGTTGCCTGCAAAACCCACCATTAAGCATGATGGCTTCATTCAGGTGTGCACCCACCTGAAGGTGCTGGCTGAGGCCTTCTGGAAGAACGCCACCACTGTATAGTTCTTCAGCTTGGCTTCAAGTACTGCCACCAAGATAGCTTCTCAGATGCTATAACCCAGATCATCTGTAGCGTGGAGTGCTGCAGGGATCTCTTCTAGCTCATTAGAGTGGGAGAAACAAGTAGGCCTCTCTTATTTTCCTGCCCTGTCAGAGATTCTCTTTTGCTTGATGCATCACTGAGAGAAGGGTAGGGGTCTTGTGTCATAGTCACCAAATAATGGGAACCTAGGTTGAGGCCACACAGACAGGTACATGGCTTAGGAAATAAGTGGAAATTGAAAACCTGACAGACCTGAGAACTTGAGTGACACAGTCTGTCAACAGGAGTAAGAACACTCCAGTCATTACAGTGGGGTTAAGTGTCTGGCCAGCTGGACCCTGGCTCTGGCTTTTCTTTCTGTGCCATGAAGCTGGTACTAAGTGTTCACTGGTCTCTCACTGTTAGCAATTATATTTCCTCCCTCAGACTGTCCTGTCAAATGAGCCCAGTTTTACCAAAAGTAGAGTTGATTAGGCATGAGAGAGATTTTTCTGTGGGACCAGTATCTTGGATTGCCCCACAGCCACAAGCCCTTGAGTTATTTCTCAATACCTGGGGGCTATCATTGTTTAGAGAGCTCAGAAAGCCTACCTTTTGGGCATCTTTGGCCAGACTACTGCCCTTATGTCTTGGATTGCTCACTTCCTTATCACTCTGTATTCAGCTTTAATCCCCAGGGGACAGTTGTCACATTCCACTGCCAATGTTTTTTTACTGCTAGTATATTTCCATTGGTGGCCAAAGGTCCATTGAAACTGTACATTTCAATAAAAGTATAAAACTTAAAAAAAGAAGTTATCAAAAAGAAAAAAAAGAAAAATATTTTAAGAAACAAATTTCAGAGGCATTTAGAGGGAAGGGAACACTCTTATCATATCAGTCTTTCAGAAGTCAGTGAAGAATCCACAAACACTTTGATCATTGGATCTTTATCTTTCTAGATTGAAGGGAGAATCATTGACATAGGAAATCTGAGGATAGCTGAAGAAATGAAGTTGAAATATTTTTTTTTATTTGTCCTGGTTAGTCTTGTTAATGAGGCAATCCATGGGGTCAGCAGGAAAGATTGTAGCCAGGATGCTGGGGCACAGTGCAGGGACCCCAGCATCCACAGCTTTGCACCACTGTGCCACTTGGGGAGTTGCTTGGTTGGGAGGAGCTTCCGGCTGGCAGCTGGCACCTCTATGCAGTAAAGCCTCTGGTGAGCTCTGACACAGACGATGAGGAAGTGGCAGGTGGAGAGGAGAAGGGGAAACGGGTCCCCTCTGCCCTGTCTGGCCGGGCCCAGGTGCAGACGAGGCCCTCCTGGCAGGCGGTGATAATGCAGTCCTCCAGGAAGAGCAGCACCGTGAGCCGCTCCTGTGCGATCTTCTTGCAAACCAAGGGCTCCAGCAGCAGCACCTCGTGGATCCGAGGGCACAGCGTGGTGCCTAGCACCTTGGCAGGGTCCAGGCGGCTGCGGCGTGGGACCACTGGGCTTGTCCCTGCCGCCGCCGCCCCTGTGGCTGATGTTGCCCAGGCTGTGGTAGCGCTTGTGCTCTTTCTTGGCTCCCCCAGTCCCACCACTCCTGCAGCGTAAGCTTGGCGAAGCAGCAGATGCTGAAGTGCGTGCCGGGCTCTGCTGCCACCTTGCCTGTGCCCCCGGTCTTGCCACCACCTGCCGGATACCGGAGGCTGTTGGAGAAGGACAGCGAGCAGGGCAGGGTCCCGGGCCAGGCTAGCCGGCCCGCGAGCTGCCAGCGGCTGCTGGCATAGTGCCAGGGAGGGTGCGGGTACGGGCCAGGGGTGGATGTGGGTACAGCACATCTTTGGTGAGGTCCCAGAGACAGATCTGCATGTCCTGGCCAGCCTAGCCTAAGTGGTAGGTGATAGAGCCGGCTTTGGGCAGCGGGGAGAGCGGGATGCGTCCGGCAGAGCCTGGGCACCCGGCCACGACCTCCCCCTCCTCCTTGCCGCCCCCCTCCCCATCACCGCTGGATGCCGCCACCTCCTCCGCCTGCCCGCGTGGTGTAGAGGTTAAAGGCTACAGTGTTGACCCAGGACTTGTGGCCATGGCCACGGGCCACCACGCGACCCTCGGTGAAGGACCACACGGTGACCAGGTCATCTTCGCCGCCTGTCACCATGTAGCAGCTGTCTGGGCTCCAGCACACACACACACAGCAGCCTGCCCAAGTAGCTCTTCATGAGCCCGCGCAGAAGCATGGAGTCCAAGTGGAAAACGCGCTGGCAGCCATCCTGGCTGACGCAGGCCAGGTGCCGGCTGTCGGACAAGAAGGCAAACTTGTTGAGGGGCCCCTCGCCCACCGCCCACTTGGCCAGCAGGTTGCGGGGGCCTTGCTTTCGGCGGCGTAGGCGGCGAAGCCCTCACCCTGCCTCAGCAGGCTGTACCACCGGCGCCAAGGCACACGATGGCTGACGTGCACAGGTACAGGTGGCCGCGGGCGTGCGAGGCCAGGAACAGGCTCTCAGACTCGGGCAGCCACTTCAGATAGGTCACCTTGGTCTTGTCGGTCAGCCGCTCCTCGTTGAAGAGCTTGCTGGTGTCCTCCTTGAAGTCCAGGTACTGCACCTGGCCGGCTGGGAAGCCCACCAGCAGGGAGATGGTCTCCGTGGCGGCGGTGAACTGGCTGAAGTCCTGGCAGGTGGGCTGCGTGCCCTTGTAGATCCACTTGTCCGTGGGCTTCTTGAGGTCGATAGACTGCTGACTCCCACGGCAGCGGCCCAGGTAGAAGTTCAGCTCGCGGCCCAGGTTGAAGCAGACGCGGTCGCCCCGGTGTCCAGCCCCGCGGGCGTGGCCGGCGGCTCCCCGAGGCGAACGAGGCTGAGGCTGAGGCGCTCGGGGGGCAGCGCGGGTGGGGGCCTAGGGCCTGGGGGCGGCGGGGACAACACGGGCCCGCGGTGTCGGGGCCGGAGGCGGAGGCAGGGCGGGGAGGGAGTTGAAGCGGCTGGGGTGGCGCCAGGGTCTGGGCGGAACCCGGACCGGACCCGCGAGCGGGTAGCCCTCCCCGCCGCCGGCCGCCATCTTGGGCGTCCCAGGCCCACAGCCCCCGGGCCCCTGCCTGAAGCCGCGGGACCGCACCTGATGAGTTGGGGTCCTCGCCCCGGCGATGCCTCTTCCATTCGAAGTTAAGATATTTTTAAAATTAAGAGATATGGAGCACAGAATGAGAAAACCTATCAAACCGCAAGTCTTAGGAGCATGTAGGAAATACTTTATATGAAAGTATAATGACTCTGCTTCTCCAATCCCTCTAGCCCAATGCAAGAAACAGTATGTCCAGTGTGTGCCAAGAGTGAGTGACAAGAAATCTACATACAGAGTATAAGGTATAACTTCTTAATGGAAAACGGATATAATTATAAAACTTCCATGGGAAAAAGATGATTGAATAATGAATAACTGCACTAATAGATGAAAAAGAGAAAACAGAGGGCCTTGAATACCATCTTTGAAGTACTGAACACAGTCACTACTGCCCTGCACTTATCCAGAAAGATGAGCTGTCATTATTGACAGTGAAATGAAACCAAGAGATCTTCCTAAGAGGCAGGGCATGATTTCAGAAGAATGAGAGGCAAAAGAATGGTGAGTAGTAAATAAAATGCAAATTACATCATCATCTGTTTGAAATAGTAAACCTTATGGCTAATTTGAGGGGCTGAAAAAAAGAACTAAAATTCTGAATAAAAGCAACTCCAAATCAGAAAAGCAGTGATTACATTTTTTTTTTGACAGGCAGAGTGGACAGTGAGAGAGAGACAGAGAGAAAGGTCTTCCTTTTGCCGTTGGTTCACCCTCCAATGGCCGCAGTGGTAGGTGCGCTGTGGCTGGCGCACCGCGCTGATCCGATGGCAGGAGCCAGGTGCTTCTCCTGGTCTCCCCTGGGGTGCAGGGCCCAAGGACTTGGGCCATCTTCCACTGCCTTCCCAGGCCACAGCAGAGGGCTGGCCTGGAAGAGGGGCAACCGGGACAGGATCGGTGCCCCGACCGGGACTAGAACCCGGTGTGCCGGCGCCGCAAGGCGGAGGATTAGCCTAGTGAGCCACGGCGCTGGCAGTAATTACATTTTTAAGTGTTCTAATAATCCCTACAGTCCTGAGGAAAGAAGTACAAATAATTTAAACTTTTACTTTACTTAGAAAAATCTGTATGGTAAATGTTCCAAGATAATGACTAGTAATAGAAACAACAAATATGCATCCCCAAAAAGGAAAGGAGAAAAACTCCATACACTAAGTAACAAAATAATTGCTAAAATAACAATAGAAAAAATGGTTCCAGGCTAAGAAAACTAAAATTCTTAATTAGGTGGGAATAAATCTAAATATATCAATGATCATACTAAATATAAGTAGGTAAAATTTTCTCAAAATCACCCAAATGGGTTCATTAGACAAAACTGAACAGTTTTTTTAAAAAGCCATTAAAATACAAAGTGAAAACAAAAAATGGTTTTGAAAATATTGAAGTAAAGGCCTGAAAATATATTTCAGGAAAATATTTTAAAAAGAAAGTCACAATCACTGTATCAGACAAAACAGACTTTAAGGAAGACAAATATTTTTTGGGAAAAAATAACGCACAATGAAAAAACTTAGTCACTAGGAAGATAGGATCTCAACTTTATGCTCCAAGTTACCTGAAAATATTTAAATCAATTAAAGAACTAAGCTACTGCAAGAAATAAGTAAATCTACAATCCTAATGGGAAACTTTATTGCAGATCTCTACTGAAAAGCCTTAAGCACAACTTAGAACCAAATAAAAGACAAATAAACAAATTCACATAAGTACTGTGTACATACATATAAAATACAGAGCACTTGAACCATTCAGTAATATTCATATTCTTCTCCAGCACTCCTCAAACCTTTGCAAATCCCTATCATGTGTTACACCATAAAGTATGCCCCTCAATATCACAGAGACCCTGTGTTTTTACTGGTGTTTCAATTTAGTAATAAAAAAGATATATACTTCAAAATTATTAAATATTCCAAGTAAAACATAGATCAACATGGCTCCTCAATTAAGCTCTTCTAAAAAACAGTAAAAGCCTATTTTCTAGTTTAAGAATAAATGCATTAAGAATATTTCATGTAAGAAATAGAAGTGGTAGAATTGAAGTAATGTGACCATAGGGGAAGGGATTAGGATGACAAATGAAACTGTTAAGGCTGTATTAGCCATTCTCTGCAACTTTACTTGTCAGTTCTGGGTACATATCCTATTGAGACCTTAAAATGATTTTTAATTTTTTATTTATTTTTAATTTTTATTAATATGAAGAGAGTATATTTCATGTTTTTCATAGGTACAATTCTTTTTATGGAAATCTTTTATTTAGTAAATATAAATTTCATAAGTACAACTTTGGGATTATAGCGGTTCTTCCCCCAATATCCACTTTCCCACCCCCAAACCATCCCACCTCCTACTACCTCTCCCATCCCATTCTTCATTAAGATTCATTTTTAAATTATCTTTATATATAGAAGTTCAACTCTATACTAAGTAAAGATTTCAACAGTTTGCACCCACACAGACACACGAAGTACAAGGTACCCTTTGAAGACTATTTTTACCATTAATTCTCATAGTACAACACGTTAAGGACAGAATGAATTTTAGGTTTCCAATGGGATCAAATTATGTATTTTTCAGAAATGTATACATGCAGACAACTATAATTTATGCATTTTACATTTTCCTTCCTTAGATTTTTAAAAAGCTTTACTGAGATTGCTGCTGTGATAAGCATGTATAGCCCAGCTCTGGCCATTGTGGGTGAACCAGTGGGTGCAAGGCATCTCTGTCACTGCTTATCCATATCTATAACTCTTCCTCTCAGATAAATAAAGAAATCCTGTAAATATTTAAAAATTAAAAAGTAAAGAAGAATGACCTCCCTTGATTTGTAGAATGAAGTCACTGAAAGGTAATTACCAGCTCAGAGATGATACAGGAATTTGAATAGCACAGTTTAGACATTATATCTAGTAAAAATTGACCAATAGCTGTGGGCCAAGAGTCAATGTCCAATGACACTACCACTCAAATCTTCAAGAATTTGATCATAATTTCATGTCCATTCTCACTTATATAGGAAAAGGTGTAAAAGCAGGAAGTCCATGGCATCGCTATATCTGTCTCTCTGCTAATTTGTGGGAGAAACCACAAATTAGGTTCAGATCTCAAAAAAATAAAGTTTTGTTAAATACTTAACTAAATAAAGTGATTCATAGATGAATTTCAGGAACTTTTGGGTAAAGAATTACCAGGTAGTGCAATTTCAAATATTCATAAAGATTTTAGAAGGCACTCGGCCCAATTTCCAGCCATTTTAATCCATTGAATATATTCAAATAATTTTCCTCACTGCAAAGTATGATGCATTGATGGGTGAAAAAATGTTTTAGTAGGTAAGATCAAGCATCATTTTAAAAGATTAAAAATAGGTTGTTTAGGAATATTAGTTTCTTTGAATTTTTTTAAACTTCTATTTAATGAATATAAATTTCCAAAGTATAGCCCATGGGTTACAATGGATTCCCCCCTCCCATAACTTCCCTCCCGCCTGCAACCCTCCCCCTTCCCGCTCCCTTTCCCCTTCCATTCATGTAAAGATTCATTTTCAATTCTCTTTGTATACAGAAGATCAGTTTAGTATATATTAGGTAAAGATTTCAACATTTTGCCCATATAGCAACATAAAGTGAAAAAACTACCATTGGATTACTAATTATAGCATTAAATAGCAATGTACAGCACATTAAAGACAGAGATCCTACATAATTTTTTTCCAAATTAATTAATTTTCTATGCCATTTCCATTTTAACACCAGGTTGTTTTTTTTTTCATTTCCAATTCTCTTTATATACAGAAGATCACTTCAGTATATAATTAGTAAAGACCTCATCAGTTTGTGCCCACACAGAAACGCAAAGTATAAAAATACTGTTTCAGTACTAGTTATAGCATCACTGGGCTTTAGACGACACATTAGGGACAGATCCCACATGGGGTGTAAGTACACAGTGACTCCTGTTGCTGATTTAACAATTTGACACTCCTGTTCATGGCGTCAGTAATCTCCCTAGGCTCTAGTCATGAGTTGCCAGGGCTATGGAAGCCTTTAGAGTTCGCTGACTTTGATCTTATTCCGATAGGGTCACAGTCAAAGTGGAAGTTCTCTCCTCCCTTCGGTGAAGGGTACCTCCTCCTTTGATGGCCCCGTTCTTTCCACTGGGATCTCACTCACAGAGATCATTCATTTAGGTCTTTTTTTTTCCATGATATCTTGGCTTTCCATGCCTGCTATACTCTCATGGGCTCTTCTGCCAGATCTGAATGCCTTGAGGGCTGATTCTGAGGCCAGAGTGTTGTTTAGGACATCTGCCATTCTATGAGTCTGCTGTGTATCCCACTTCCCATGTTGGATCTTTCTCTCCCTTTTTGATTCTATCAGTTAGTATTAGCAGATACTTGTCTTGTTTGTGTGATCTCTTTGACTCTTAGACCTATCAGAGCTATCAATTGTGAGCTGAAATTGATCACTTGAACTAGTGCGATGGCATTGGTACATGCCATCTTGATGGGATTGTGTTGGAATCCCCTGGCACATTTCTAACTCCACCATTCTTGGAGTCTTTTCCTGAGTATCTGTAAGAAGTATATATTTAGGGGGCTGGTGCTTTGGTGCAGCAGGTAAAAGCCCTGGCCTGAAGTGCTGGCATCCCATATGGGGCCTGATTCCAGTCCCAGCTGCTCCACTTCTGAACCAGCTCTCTGCTATGGCCTGGGAAAGCAGTGGAAGATGGCTCAAGTCCCTGGGCCCCTGCAGCTGCACAGGAGACCAAGTAGAAGTTTCCATTCCTGGCTTTGGATAGCTCAGCTCTTGTTGTTGTGGCCATTTGGGGAGTGAATTAGTGGGTGGAAGACCTCTCTCTCTTGCTCTACCTTTCTCTGTATCTCTGTCTTTCAAATAGATAAAATAAGCCTTAAAAAATATGTGAGATTTTTAGAACCATATTTTAATTATGAGATTTAAAAATAATAATAAATTTAATGACAATTGCCAAGAATTCTTTCCACATTTGAATTTTTCCACTTATACTATGTCTCTTTCAGATGTAAATATGTCAAACCAAGAATTACTGAGGAATTGGATAATTATGTGGGTATCTCATGTGGTTAGCAAAGTTCTGATATCTCCCCTCCATGTCCCAGGTGGCTGATTTTCCAGCTGATATATGGATCATCTTCATTTCTTCCTAATGGAGGTGTGCATTGGTATCTGGGAATCTAGCCTCATCTGCCCATGATGTCAGCAGGTCAGGACCATGGGAAATCTCCTCTGGCCTCCTTCTCAGCATGTGCCATTCCAATAATTCCCACCATCTTCACAGAATTCCTGACCCCTGGGGCTTTCCTCATATGCTCAAGAGCTGTGTGTTGCTTTCTGTGTCTGTGGGTGTTAGTGTGAGGGTGAAAGGAACCTTGGAGAGCAGGACAGGTGTCTGTCTCTTGGTGGCATAGGTGACAACCATAGATTTGAGGTGTTAAGTCAGGTATTCAGGTGCACCCTGTAGATCTTGGCTGGTCGAGGAAGAGACACCAGTGGCACAACCTCAGTTCTGGAGCTGGAGAAAGGGTGAATTTTTATTAACATATTTTAGAAAGTTGAAATTTTAAGGATTTTTTTTGTCAGAAAATGCTGCACTGAAAGAAGACTGGAGAAAAGGTGAATAAGGTTGAGATTTTAAGGACATTTTTGGTCAGAAATTGGTACACTGAAAGAAGACCAATGTGTCTCCAGGTGTAGAGAAGACAGTTCTAAAAATTCTGTGGAAAGTCTGTCTCATCCAAGACGGCAATAGGATGGAGCTGGGGGTTCAGGCCATTTGGGATGAAATGTGTGTGGGTGAATGTCTATTGCACCTCTGTCACTATTTACCTGTCTGTAAGATGAGTACATTAACGCTACTAGTGAAATGTCCCTGCATTCCCTGGGAAATCCTTGTGAGGTGTGTGCAGGCTGACTTACACTATGTGGCAGTTGCAATTTTTGGGTTTCATGGTATATCATCTTCTAGTAAAATTTCTATTTTCCTGCATTGTTTAGCCTGCCTTGCACTACTCTTGCAAGGTTACAGAACTTAATACAAGACCTAGTTTGCAAAAATGTGGAAGTTTGGATACTCTGTGACAATCCCATTTGCAGAGAGAGAGAGAGATGTCTTCCATTTGCTGATTTACTCTCCAACTGGCCACAATGGCCAGAGCTGCACCAATCCAAAGCCAGGATCCAGGAGCTTCTTCCAGGTCTCCCAAGCAGGTGCAGAGGCCCAAGGACATGGGCCAAATTTTACTGCTTACCCAGGCCATAGCAGAGAACTGGAACTGAAGTAGAACAGCTGGGATTTGAACCTGTACCCATATGGGATACAGGCAGCTGCTTTACCTTTTAAGCCACAGTGCCAGTCCCCAAAATAACTTTCATTAGTGTAAATTTTACTGAACATAGTTAATTTGAACAAAGTTTTACTGTTTTTTATTGTTACATTGTCATTTAATAAAATTTTGGCATGCTTTCATTAAAGCAACGGTAACTTCTGGTTAATCTCTGCCACTTAATAGAGGTGGGGGCACATGCCTATATATTTCCATATTTAAACACTTATTCCTCCACGGTGAAGTTGACATTTTCTCTATTTATATACTCAAGATTTTTTATTCATTTTAGCACTCCTTTTTCTATAGTGCAATGTAGAAGAAAAGACAAGGAATTTTCTTTTAATTTCTTGCATTCACATTTTCTTCCAGGTATGATTCAGGGCACCTCCAGATATTTCAAAGAGCAAAGAAAATTAATACATCACCTGCAAATTGTGTACTTTTTAAAACATTTATTTTATACATTTGAAAGACAGAGTCACAGAGAGTGATAAAGAGAGCGAGAGAGAGAAAGAGAGAATCTTTCATCTGCTGGTTCATTCCCCAAAAGGCCACAATGGTCAGAGCTGAGAGAATCTAAACCCAAGAGGCAGGAGATTCTTCTGTGTTTCCCACATAGTTGCAGGGGTCCATGCACTTGAGTCATCCTCCAGTACTTTTCCGGTCATATCAGCAGGAGCTGTATCTGAGCTAGAGAAGCTGGGACTCAAACAGGCACTCATATGGGATGCTGGCTCTGCGGGCTGGGGCTTTAACCCACTGGGCAATCACACTGGCCACTGTGAGTGGTTTTCTTATTCCCCAGCTTGCTGTCAGTTTTCTTTTTAGATTTATAATAATTTATTAATGAAAATGGATAAATGAAGATGAATTTTATTCTCAGGGAATATATAAAGACAAAATGAAAGGTGAATATGTCATGACTATCAAGCATTGCAGTTATCCAAGATAAGGCAGTTTGATCTCTCATCTTTCTGTTGCTATAGCAAAATATATATTTGTTATATGATTTCAGTTGAAGCTTCAAGGACAATATTCTAAATTTTGGGGTCATGATAGCCAATAGAGTCTTTAGTGTTATACAGATGATGTAATGGGCAGTGTTTTAGTGCCACCCTGGAAATAAACACTTAGCATTCTGCAAGGGAAAGAGTTACCGAGGGCTAAAACACAAATCAGTTGCATTTATTTTTAATTGTTAGAGCAATGCAGTCCTTACTAGTTTGAGGAGATGAACTTGATCCTGAGCTAGAGTAAGGACAATATAGGGAAAATAATCTACTGCAGGTTCTTTTGTGTCTTAAGATTTTTTAAAAAAGATTTATTTATTTATTTGAAAATCAGAGTTACACAGAGAGGAGAGGCAGAGAGAAAGAGAGAGAGGAGAGATCTTTCATTCAACGATTCACTCTCCAATTGGTGGCAATGGCCAGACTGTGCTGATCTAAAGTCAGGAGCCAGGAGTTTCTTCTGGGTTGCCCACATGGGTTCAAGGGCCCAAGGATTTGGTCCTTCTTCTACTGCTTTCCCAGGTCATAGCAGAGAGCTGGATCAGAAGTAGAGCAGCTGGGTCTCAAAATGGTGCTGGTTTTTTTTTTTTTTAGACCAGGGTGTTAACCTGCTGTGCCACAGTGCCAGTCTCAACATTTATTTATTAACTTATTTGAAAGGCAGAGTACTAGAGACAGGGAGAGATGGGTAGTGAGAAAGAGATATCTTCCATCTACTGGTTCATTCATCAAATGGCCACAATGGTTGGCCAGGGCAAAGTCAGGAGCCTGGAACTCTATCTGGGTCTCCCATAACCATGGAAGTGGCCCAAATACTCAGGCCATCTTTCACTGCTCTTTCAGGCACTTTAGCAGGGAACTCAATTGGAAGTGGAGCACCAAGGACTCAAATTGTTCACATGAGATGCCTGAATTGCAGGTGGAGACTTATCTGCTGCACCACAATGCTGGTGCCTACTGCAGGTTCTCAAACAAATCTCTCTGCATTTCCCTCAGTCACAAATGCAGATTATACTGCAGAATTTCTCAGGTTCCATTCTTGGTAAATAACTGCATTGCTTTTACTTTAATTTGTTATAACGTTATTTCAGTTCTTTAAATGTTTATGAGTAGAATAATTATAGAAAAAGCAAAAGCTATTTTCTATGCTTTCTTGAATCTCTTCCTGTATTTAAAAATATTTATGAGCTTGATAGAGAAAGAAGTTGATGGAGTGAGAGAAAGCTAGAGAGCTCCCATGTACTTCTTCACTGCCTAAATAATCATATCAAACAGAGGTGGGGCACAACTGAAGCCAAGAGTCAGGAATGGAATCTAGGCCTCCCTCTTGGTTGGCATCACCATTGCTTTCCCTGGTCTACATTAGCTGGGAGCTGGAAACTGGAGCTGACACTGAAGTCCAACTTTGGAAATTTGATGCAGAGATAGAGTATCTGAGCTGGCATTGTAAACACTAAGTTAAATGCCTACTGTCTTGGGGCCGGCGCCATGGCTCACTTGGCTAATCCTCTGCCTGTGGTGCCAGAATCCCATATGGGCACTGGGTTCTAGTCCCAGTCGCTCCTCTTCCAGTCCATCTCTCTGCTGTGGCCCGGGAAGGCAGTGGAGGATGGCCCAAGAGCTTGGGCGCCTGCACCCGCATGGGAACAAGCACCTGCACCTGCAGCCTGGCTTCAGATCAGCCTAGCTCCGGCTGTAGTGGCCATTTGGGAGGTGAACCAATGGAAAGAAGATCTTTCTCTGTCTTTCCCTCTCACTGTCTGTAACTACCTGTCAAATAAATAAATAAAAATCTTTAAAAAATGCTTATTGTCTCTTTTAAATATTTTTTCCTCTGCCATAATTTCATTGACTGTGTATAGTGTATTCCTGGAAATTCTTCACTGTTCAATCCCTTCATAACTTCCCTGATGGTTTCTTGTCTTTTTCTCTGAATATTTCTACATTCTTCTGAACATTGCTCATTCCAGAGTGAATATTGTCCTCCTTTCAGCAATTGCCCTTGACATAGTCTGGTTTTTGTGAACAGAAATTCCTGTTTCCCTCCAGCTTGGGCATTTTTCACAGCCTTTATACCATAGGTTTCATCCCCTGTTGAATGCTTCTGTGTGGCTGTTCAAATGTTTAACAAATCTGAAATGAAATGGCATTCTTCCTTCTTCCTCTGTACCCAAGTAGAAGATATACAACTGCCATTGTTTGTTATATGAATGTTGACCTGTTGACCAGATATATTCTATCACAGGTGATGATAGCATTTGAAGACTTGGCTGTGTACTTTACCTGGGAGGAATGTCAGAACATGAACCAAGCTCAGAAAATCCTGTACAGGGATGTGATGCTGGAGACCTACAGCAGCCTGTTCTCCCTGGGTGAGTGACACTCATTACATGCCCAATGGTAACATTTTCTCGCTATTTGACAAATAAGTGAGCAGTATTTATAAAGTTTAATGAGGGACAGGTATAGAATTTGAGTCCATGAAGAATCTGAATATCTACCACCTAGGAAGGATTTCAAATTGAAACTTTTGTTGCATAGTTCCTGGACCAAGCTGTACTCCTTCAATTAACCCAAGATAGTGATTTCACAAAGTCTACATTGTTTCCATTAATAGGGTACTGCATGACGAAACCTGACTTGATCTTCATGTTGGAGCAAGGAGCAGAGCCCTGGGTGAGGGAAGAATGCCTACATCAGAGCCTTCCAGGTCAGTCTGCACATAATGGGCAGGGAGGCCAAGGTAGAAGCAGTGTAGCAGATGTTGAGTGGTGCTCTTTCCATGAGTTTTTCCCAAGTCTTACTTCTGAAGACAGCTGGTCCTGTGATTCAGACACAGACAATCTACAGTATCTATGGAGATCAGTATCTCTGGTAAAGGCAAAGGAAATGAAGTTTTATGTGAAAATCAACAACTGATCAAAAACCTCCAGAAACTCAAATTATCACAGAGGAGTGTTTATAGAAAGAAACAAGATGAGGTAACCAGGGCTAATGTCTTCACAATGAGTTAGAAATCAATTTTCAATAATTGAGCAGACTCTGGGTTGCAGAAGCAAATTATTTAAACTGGTGGGAATGTATAGCCAAGGTGGTATATTGGGACTTTCTGTAACTATTGTAATTCGAAGAACCTGAGCTATGTCATGTTTCCTTAGCAATATGGGGAAACTGTAACAGTGCAGATAAAACAGATTTTCATTAGAAAAATCTCACAAATGCTGTTTCCCTGGGAAGACAGAACATGAGACAACCACATATTCAAATCTTTTCCCATGAATGTGATCTGGCTTAGAGTATAGACACATTTCACTCTTCACCTGCAAGGAAATGATCTAGTAAAACTTCCCCATATTTATGGTTGAAATATTACAGAAGTACAAACCCACAATTTTTCTAAAAATGAATTGAAAAAGGGGCTGGCGCCATGGCTCACTTGGTTAATCCTCCCCCTGCAGTGCTGGCATCCCATATGGGCCCTGGGTTCTAATCCTGGTTGCTCCTCTTCCAGTCCAGCTCTCTGCTGAGGCCTGGGAGGCCAGTGGAGGATGGCCCAAGCACTTGGGCCCTGCACCCACAAAGGAGATAAGGAGGAAGCACCTGGCTCCTGGCTTTGGATTCACATAGTTCCAACCGCATTTGCCATTTGAGGGGTGAGCCAATGGAAGCAAGATCTTGTCTCTGTCTCTCACTGTCTAACTCTGTCAAATAAATAAATAAATAAAAATACATTAAAAAAGAACTGAAAAAAATGGACAGGGAAAAATTTGTTTCTAGACTACAGGTGAGTATATTCATTAAATATTATTCCATTCTGTGAAGTCTTATTCATTTTTGGTAAAGTAGAAAGTGAGAGAGAAACAGTGAGAAATAGATTTTCTATTAACTCTCTCCCCAAATACTAGAAACAGTATGTCTAACTAATCTGAAGCCAGAAGCCTGGAATTTCACCTACTCATCTCTATAACAGGGTCCCAAGCACATGAACCACTATCTGCTGCTTCCTAGTATGTATTATCCCAGAGCTGTATTGGAAGCAGAGTAGCCTTGGCTTAAACTGGCAATGTTTTGAGATACAGGCATCTCAAGCAGTGACTTAAGACATCTTACCACAAAAACCATTCAATCATACTTGAAAAAAAAATCTGTTAGTAAAAAAGATCATGGATGAACATTGGAAAATCTATGGATACAATTTAATATATTAATGTATTATGGAGAAAATCTATATAATATTCATAAATATGTATCTTATCATTTTGTTAAAATGTTATGATGGGATGAGGATATAAGCCTGAGCCATTCTCCCTCATTGCCCAAAGGAGATAAACTTTGGAATGTATTCCTTGCCCTTGAAACTCAATTGGGTCTCACAGCCTATTGCTTTCATACTCCACCCTGCATTATTTTCCAGGTTCCCAAGGCCCCCACCCAGTTCCTGGAATTCCCGTCCACTGCTGCCCCCTACCCCCATGCCCAGCCCTAGCCCTCCTTAAAAAAGCCTGGCCCCTGGGAGTCAGGGCCTTCTGCCACATGCTCCATCTTGTACACAAAGGCAGTTGGTCACCCAGCTCTGTGGATTAATTTTCTCTGAATAAATTCTGTCTGGCTGTAAATTCATACACTGTCTCCTCTATTCTACAACTCTTTTCCTAACATTTTGTTGCCCTGTTTGAGGAAGCACTAATGCAAAACTTTTCCTAGCATCTTATCCCTCTTAAATATAAGTAACTTCATTCCTATTACATGAGTATGCTGGGAGAAACAATTATATTTGATTTAGTGACATCATTTTTTTCTCAATTCAGTTGCCATGAAACTGGATGAACTGATTAAGACCAACCAGAAAAGCCTGGAGAAAATTCTGAATCAGGGTGTTATGAAAAATAGTAAGACATTAACTTCCAAGGGAGTTGAATTCAGAAAAACACTTAATTTAAGTTCAAGCCATATTCCAAAACTGAGTATCAAAAAGAGAACTATTCAAAAATAAAACCTGAAGAATGCAATATATGTCACAATGTGTATCCCCATTGTGGGACTGATCAACTACAAGCTGGAGAGAAATTTGATGCTACTAAGGTACCTGGGAACACTCTCCAGTTCTGTGAGCCTCTTAATCAACAACACAAAATTCAGACCATGGAGCAGGCACTTGAACAAATTGGACAAGGGAAAGTCTTCAAAAGGAAGAATATATTCTGTGAATCTGAGCAGCTTTTTATGGTAGAAACCTGTAATAAGTCAACTGCCACTATTGGCAAGATAACTCAAATAGTACAAGATTTCCATAAAAAATTCTAACCTCAGTATACATCAACAAAGTCCCAAAAGAGAGAACGTTTATAAATATATTGGGCCTGTGGAACCTGTCATTTACCAATCACATCTTAGAATGAATCATAGACCAAATATAGGGAAGAAATCCTATGCATGTAAAACTTGTGGGAAATCATACAGTAATAAATTCTGCCATGCCCTCCATCACAGCACTCACATAGTGGGAAACCCTCATGTGTGTAATGATTGTGGAGAAACCACTCACCAGAAGTCAGCTCTCATTAGACATAAGAGAATTCACAAAAGGTTGAAATCTTATAAATGTAATGACTGTGGTAAGTTTTTTGGCCAGAAGAAATACCTCATAAATCATCAGAGAATTCACACAGGGGATAAGCCTTATGAATGCAATGACTGCAGAAAAGCCTTTGGCCAGAAGAAATACCTCATAAATCATCAGAGAATTCACAAAGAGGTTTGCCTTATGAATGCAATGACTGTGGAAAAGCATTTGGGCAGAAGAAATACCTCATAAATCATCAGAGAATTCACACAGGGGATAAGCCTTATGAATGTAATCATTGTGGAAAAGCCTTTGGCCAGAAGTCACACCTCATAAATCATCAGAGAAGTCATACAGGGGAGAAACCTTATGAATGTAAACATTGTGGAAAAGCCTTTGGCCAGAAATCAACACTCACAAATCATCAGAGAAGTCACACAGGGGAGAAACCTTATGAATGCAATCACTGTGGAAAAACCTTTGGCCAAAATTCAAAACTCAGAAGGCATCAGAGAATTCACACAGGGGATAAGCGTTATGAGTGCAATGACTGTGGGAAAACCTTTGGCCTGAATTCAAACCTCATTAATCATCAGAGAATTCATACAGGGGAGAAACCTTATGAATGCAGTGACTGTGGGATGGTCTTTGGCAAGAAGAAACACCTCATAAATCATCAGAGAATTCATACAGGGGATAAGCCTTATGAATGCAATGACTGTGGAAAAGCCTTTGGCCAGAAGTCATACCTCATAAATCATCAGAGAATTCACACAGAGGATAAGCCTTCTGAATGCAATGACTGTGGAAAAGCATTTGGGCAGAAGAAATACCTCATAAACCATCAGAGAATTCACACAGGGGATAAGTCTTATGAATGTAATCATTGTGGAAAAGCCTTTGGCCAGAAGTCACACCTCATAAATCATCAGAGAAGTCACACAGGAGATAAGCCTTATGAATGTAATCATTGTGGAAAAGACTTTTGCCAGAAATCAACACTCACAAATCATCAGAGCAGTCACACAGGGGAGAAACCTTATGAATGCAATTACTGCGGAAAAAGCTTTGGCCAGAAATCACAACTCAAAATGCATCAGAGAATTCACACAGGGGAGAATCCTTATGAATGTAATTTCAGGAAAAGTCTTTGCTGAGAAGTCAAACCTCACAAAGCATCAGAGAATTTGTACTGCGGGGAAACCTTATGAATGCAATGACTGTGGAAAAACCTTTGCTGAGAAGTCAAACCTCAGAAACTATCAGAGACTTCACATCATGGAGAAAGCTTATGAATGAAGTGACTGTGGAAACGCCTTTGGTTCTATCCCTGCATACCAAGGATAAATCCCACTTGGTCTGGGTGGATGATCTTTCTGATGCATTGTTGGATTCAATTGGCCAGATTTTTTTTTGCAGATCTTTGCATGTATGTTCATCAGGGAAATTGGTCTATAATTACTTTCTCTGTTGCACTTTTTTCAGGTTTAGGAATGAAGGTGATGGTGGCTTCATAGAATTTGGGAGAATCACCTCTCTCTCAATTGTTTTGAATAACTTGAGAAGAATTAGTTAGTTCTTCTTTAAATGTCTGTTAGAATTTAGCAGTGAGACCCTCCAGTCCTGGGATTTTCTTTGTGGTGAGGGTCTTTATTACTGATATCATTTCCATCTGGTTATGGGTGTGTTTAGGTTTTCTATATCTGTTGCTCAATTTAGGTAGGTTTTATGGATGTAAAGATGGTGGAAAGCCTTTTTGCTGTAATTCATAACTCATAAGATATCAGAGAATTCACACAGGGAATTTTCTACATGACATTTTTTGTGCAAGTTAAATCTCATAAAATATTAGAGAATTCACCAAGGGGAGAGGGCATGAATGTAATAAATGTGAATAAGCCTTTGTGATGCAAATCAGAACTCATCAAACATAAAAAAATTCTCATGGGGAGAAATTTTATGAATGTAATGACTCAGAGCCTTTTACTATAATTCAGCCCTCATTGTACATCATCAAATTCATATAGGGACAAACCCTTTTGAAAGTAAAATCCCTTTAATCAGACGCCATACCTCATAAGACAACAGGGAATTCACATGGGAGAGAAACCTTATAGGTCTAATGAGTGTTGGAAAGCTCTGCCCAAATCTCTCCTTATATCAGAATGCACAACATATATATCTAATGAATGAAATAAATGTGAGAAAGTCATTTCACATAGGTAATGCCTCATAACCCATCATGAAATCTGAACAAGGGAGAGACCTTAACAATATAATGAAGCAGAAGAGCTTTTCCAAAAAATAAATGTTAAGTTTTGTGACAAAACCTTTTTGGTGGAAATCACACCCTATCCATTGAGACTCATGTAAGGGAGAAAGCTTATAAATATTATTAGTGTGAAAAGGTTCTTTGTCAGAAGTCAGTGGTACATCAGAGAATTGACACAGGTGGTTTCTTAGGAGTATAATGATTGTGTAAAAACATTTTCTTTATTTCAGGCTTGTATAGATATAGAATTCACAAAAGGTAATATTCTTTGCATGCTGTAAATATGATAAAACCTTTATCCAGAAATTAGACATCAATAGACTTCAGAGAATTCATAAGGAACAAAAGTCCATGCAGTACTTTGGAAAAATTATTTCTGCTATAAATCAGTCTTCAATTCCCATGAACAGACTCAGAAATGAGAAAACATGCATGCATAGAAAAGTTTTGTACCATAAATCATCTCTAGATGGTAAACTAATAACTCACACAAAAGAAAAATCATGAGTGTAATGGAATTGGGAAACCCTTTGCTATAAGGCAGATTTCTAGAACGCTTAGCAAGATTACAGAAAAGTCTCTGAAAACGTAACATGTCTGAAAGATTTGTTGGCATCACAAAGTGGAGGATAGCTCAAATGCATGTGTTTTTGTGACCTGGCATCCAAATTGATATCACTTTTTCTTTGATGTATTCCTTGTTTATTTCTTTAACAGATTTAGAGACAAAGGATTCCTGTCCATTGATTTACTACTAAATGTCCACAATTGCCATGGTAAGGGCTATGGCAAAAGCTGAATGCTGAGGGCTGTGAATCTGATTCATCACTGATAATGCTTAAGACATTGGTTCCTGGTTCTCATGCTGCTATGCATGGAAATGTTTTTCTAATTTCATTTTCAAATAGTTCATTGTTAATATAAAGAAATGCTTCTGATTTTTAAAATTTTATTTAATGGCCGGCGCCATGGCTCACTAGGCTAATCCTCTGCCTTGCGGCACCGGCACACCGGGTTCTAGTCCTGGTCGGGGCACCGATCCTGTCCCGGTTGCCCCTCTTCCAGGCCAGCTCTCTGCTGTGGCCTGGGAAGGCAGTGGAGGATGGCCCAAGTCCTTGGGCCCTGCACCCCATGGGAGACCAGGATAGGCACCTGGCTCCTGCCATTGGAACAGCGCGGTGCGCCGGCTGCAGCACGCTACCGCGGCGGCCATTGGAGGGTGAACCAACGGCAAAAGGAAGACCTTACTCTCTGTCTCTCTCTCTCACTGTCCACTCTGCCTGTCAAAAAAAATTCTATGGGAAAAAAAGAAAAAAATTTATTTAAATAATTTGTGATGAATGTGTACTAGTCATGCATTATTACAGGGTATAGTGCAATATTTGCACACATTTATGCAGTAGAAACTGATCAAGCTAAGCAACTACAGTTTTATCAATTTTTTAAAGATTTATTTATTTGAAAGAGTGTTACAGAGAGAAGTAGCAGCAGAGAGAGAGAGAGAGAGAGAGAGAGAGAGAGAGAGGGGTCTTCCTCTGCTGGTTCACTCCCCAGATGGCCGCAATGGCCAGAGCTCTGCCAATCTGATGCCAGGAACCAGGAGCTTCTTCCAGGTCTCCCACTTGGGTACAGGGGCCCAAAGACTTGGGCCATCTTCTACTGCTTTCCCAGGCCATAGCGGAGAGTTGGATCAGAAGAGGAGCAGCCGGGACTAGAACTGGTGCCCACATGGGATGCTGGTACTTCAGGCCAGGGTGTTAACCCACTGTGCCACAGTGCTGGCCCCCAAGCAACTACAGTTTCTACTTCTCCATGATTTGAGACTACCAGCTCCTCTCTTCCAGTTCTTTACATAGAACCTAATATAGTTGAATGTAGTCTTCTAATTATATTATGGAACACCAGAAGTTCCTTCTGCCTCTTTGCATTTTGTTACCTATTATCCAATCCCCCTCTATCCCTAGCTGCTTCCCTTCTCAGCCTCTAATAATCACAGTTCTGTGTTCAGACCCATTATTTTCTTTCACTTCCACACGTGACAAGGACCATGTGACATTTGTGTTCCTGTTTCTGGCTTATTTCAATGAGTTTAATAATATTTTCTTTTTTGTATCTAAATGATGTTCCCTTGTCCATTCTTTTCATTGATGGACAGCTAGATTGGTTCCAAATCATGGCTGCAGTGAACTGTGTTATAGTGACTGAGTTATGGAAAATTGCTGTCTCTTTGATATGCTCTTCTCATTTCCTTATAATAAAATTTCCTTCTTATATATAGCCAAAAGCAATATAACTGTCAAATGGTAGGTCAATTTTTATCTTTATTTTGAATTTTTGTTATTTATTTGAAAGAGTTACAGAGAGGTAGAGACAGACACAGGTCCTCTATCAGCTGGTTCATTCTACAAATGACTACAAAGGCCAGAGCTGTGCCATTCTGAAGCCTGGAGACAGGAGCTTCCTCTGGGTCTCCCACATGGGTGCATGGACCCAAGGACTTGGGCCATCTTCTTCTGCTATCCCAGGACATAGCAGAGAGCTGGATTGGAAGAAGAGCAGCTGGAACTAGAACTGGCACCTATATGGGATGCTGGCACTTCAAGCCAGGGCTTTAACACTCTGCACGACAGTGCCAGCCCCTATTTTTATCTTTTTCAAGGAATGACCATACTGTTCTCCATAACATCTGTACTAATTTGTGTTTTCACCCACCATATATGAAGGTTTTCTTTTCCAATATGTTCTCTAGCATTTTTTATTTTTTATCATTTTGGCATAAAGATGATATAATATTGTTCATGTTTTTGTGTATTTTGAAATCAGTTAATTTGTTTATTAAATATTTGTTTATTTGAAAGGTGGATTTAGAGAGAGAAAGGGAAAGATGGAGATATCTTTCATCTGCTGGCTCACACCCCAGAGAGTTTCAACAGTTGAGTCTGGGGCATGCTGAAATCAAGAGCTTCATCCAAGTCTCCCACATGAGTGGCAGGGACCCAAGTCCTTCGTCCATCTTCTGCTGGTTTCCCAGGCACTTTAGCAGTGAGCTAAATTAGAAGTGGAGAATCCTAAACTCAAAGTGGAACTCACGTGATATGCTGGCCTCACAGATTGCAGCTTACTGCACTTAGCCACAATGCCAGCCTATCAATTTAATTCCTCAAAAATAGGTCAACTGTGGAGTGAACCAGTGAATGGAAGACCACTCTCTCTACCTCTCCTTCTCTCTGTGTGTAACTCTGACTTTCAAATAAAATAAATAAATCTTTAAAAAAATTCTTTTGGCAAATAGATGAAGCTATTTGTTATACATTTCAACTAAATAGCAAACATGCTAGAAAAATATATTGAATAAAATTCAAGCAACTCATAAGTATACACAGAAATTTCTCATCATAACAGCATAGCAACCACTAAATTTCCAAACTTAATTTTCCACAACTTATAATCTCTAACTCCAGAAGGAGTACTAAATTTACAGAACAGTGGCCTATGTATCAGGATACCCAATTCTAATACAGAATTATCCCTGCTACAACTTACCTATGTGACCTTGAACAATTCACTTTACTTCTCTGGGCCTTGGCATTTAGCATCCTCATGTGAAAAAGGAGGTTTGGATAAGATCAGTTGTACTCAAGATAGACTTCAACGATCTCTCAGTTTTCAAACAGGCACCTTAAGGGAAAGTAAAACTTTAGATCAAAGGAAATACTTCATGGCCTTATTGTATGTATTAGATTCCAAAGAAAGAGGTCTAGGAACTCCCCTTGTTCTCCAAAGAAGACAGACTATGTATACTGTTCTGATGTGGAAAATTGTATCAAAAATATTTCAATGACTGTTTTTGACTACTTTCTATTGGCATGTTTGAACTATTCTCCGTCTTTCTAAGCCCTTTGAAATGGAAGGCACTCCATCATTCTTAAACAGTAAAAAGTTCAGTGGCAATCTCTGTTACCTATAAGGCTACCTAAGATGACCTCTGAATTCTCTTCCAGACAATGGTAATGTCTTGATGATAAAGATGTTTTCTTGAACAGAAGAACACTTCTTTGGCCTAAGCTTGTGTGCACAGAAATGAGCTTCCTTATATGTGAACAATCTTGTTCTGGGTATGGATCTGTAGTAGAGGAACAATCAATGGAGAGAAAGTTTTTGTGTGGCACCATTATCCTTATGTTACTGTGATGCCTTATTTGTGCTCCCCTTTGTGAGTCAGTACTTTTAGAGGAGCTGGTACTACCTCTACAGCAAAATTTCTTCATGAGAATTTAGAGATCCTGCTTATGTGTCCAGGAAAGCAGTGGCAGATGGCCCATGTACTTGGATCCCTGCCACCCTATAGGAGACCAGTCCTGGCCATTGTGGATATTTGGGGAGTAAATCAGAAAATGGAAGATCTGTCTGTTGCTCTGTCTCTGTACTTCAATTTACATACAGGAAATTATCCTGTCATGATTACAAGTAAACATACTCATAAAAATGTTCTAGGAGAGGTTCATCCACTGTAGCTTTTACAAGATAACATATGAAGTATAAATTACCAATGTCTTCACTCTCCACCCTCATCCTACACATACAGTGCTTAGTACCATGATGTTGATATGGAAGACTCTGAGTTGTGTTTCTTGGTTGTTTAATCCTAACTTATTTTGAAAAATAATTCAACTTTGAATGTCCACCTATATCTGTTATACATTTTTTCCTGTTCATCACTTATAAGAAAAAGGTGATTAAAATCATTCAAGTAGGTAAAAATACCCCCTTTCAGTATCACATTTGGCCTTTTATTTTCATGGGTAGAAGCTAATTTGATTGGTTACAAACTTATCAACATTTGATGCCTCAATAAAGTCACAAGAATGTTGTTTTGATAAATCCAAAAGGAACAGAAATCTTGGGGGATTATCAAAGGCTTACTGTAAAAGTGTATTGGGTACATTGAATGAAACAGAAATGCCTTTAGTGACAAACATACTAGAAAAAATAAGTTTATCTAGAATCAATACTGGAAAAGGCAGAAAGAACCAATTGATTGAGGATATCTTCAGATGAGAGAGACATGGGAGACATTTTTAAAGAAATTCTATAGAGGCAAAATTTGTATAAGAATCAGAACCAAAGGTCCCCAAGTAATCCAGGATCCATCCAGTGATGATTAGAAAAAGGGGGCAGGAAGCTGAGTCAATAAACAGAGCATTCTTAATCCGAGAAGATATTTACTCTCCAGTTAGAAGTTTCAGATACTAACAAACCCTCTGGGAGAGTGGAGAATGTTCTGGAAGGCAGATATTAAGTGAACTAAAAAATTGTGTCATCTGATATTAACAGTTTTCATTCAAGATTCACTATTCCATAAAATAATCAACTCAATCTATAATTTTTATTGTATGGTTTTGCAATTCTGCTCAATCATTCACAATAAAGTGACACTTGTCATTAAGCAAGTGAATTGGAGTGAATCTAATTAAATTTATTAGAATATTAGAAAAATTTGGGGCTCACATTTGGTTTCTGTAGAACGATATATACTTTTCATTTTTTTTAATTTACCAGTTAAAATACAAATAAATTGTATAGGAGCAAAGTGGACATCTTATGATTTGATTGTAGTTTTTAGCTCTTGTTTATACTCTTGTGCAACTGTGATCTTTATACTTTTGACTTCTTCAATATTATGGTTAGTGGTGCCTTAGGCCTACAATTATAGAGTGGACTGAAATTATGTTTTTGTGAAAGTTAAAGGAGAAAAACTAAGGAAGGATAGGGAATGATGGAGTAAAAAGAGGGAGGGAGGGAAGTATGGTTATCTTCTTAGAATTATACCTATGATGATCACTGATGTCATAAATAAGTGTGTCAGTTGTTAAATCAACAACAGGAATCACTGTGCACTTGCTCCCCATGTAGGATGTTCTGTCTTATGTCTCTACAGCATAAGATATACATCAACTTTCCCAGGTTCTATATGCATTTATTAACAAAGTTTCATAGATGTAATCAGTCGAGTCACTCCAATAAGTCTTAACCTAGGATGCAACTAAATTTAACAAGCGTACTCAATAGAAATTTTAGAAGAATAGCAAAATATATATCAGAAGAAAAATAAGTACTTTATTTGGTACATCTCATTTTAAATATACTATTGTCTAAATTTCCAGTTGTCAGATATACTAAAAAAATCCCAGAAGTGGCAGAGTTAGTCCAACATGATGTGTAATAAAATAAAGTTTTTAAGTTACAACTTGGCTAGAGAAAATGAGAATTTGCAGATCCCAGATTAAAATAACCAAGAAGGCCCAATAAAAGAAAACTCAATGTCTTCATATACTAACATTTTCTACCTCAAATTTATTTAACAAAAAGGTGATTATTCCAGCTATACCCCATTAGGTAGCCCAATTATACTTGCTAAATCCAATAAAAAAAAGCACCTCATGATAGATTACTAAAATCATATTGCTATATGCCATCCACCATGTCCACTGCACCTTATACCTAATGTTAACAGATCTGATGAAAATCAATAGATAAATGGTATGTTTTAACCAAGTGTGGCAAATGTGTTTTGTTCAAAGTTTTTCCAAAAGCCCCTCAGGCTCAGTTTGCCTTCACCTTGAAAAGACACTTCTGAGGTATACAAATCAGTCCAGCTTCTTTGGGCCTCCCTCCAATGAAAGGGGCTAAAATCCATCAAAATAAACTCTAGGCACTGTCCTTGTGCTCTCAGTGACTTTTTAACTCTAGGGGCTCACAAACTTTCTAAATTCTCTAGATCACCTGTGATGTCTATTAGTTGTCAAAGACTATGATGCAAGTAATTTCCCCTCTTGGAACCTTGTTATTAACTGTGCTGTATGAGAAATGAAGTCTCCTACACACCTTGTGCTTATGATTCTCCAAACTATGTTGTCTGCTAGGACTTTGGCCATGAATATAGGACAGTAATACCTGAGCATGGTTACTGAGGTGTCCTTAATTAAGGATAGACTGGGGCCAGCACTGTGGTGCAGTGGTGTAATCCTTTACCTACAGTGCCGGCACCCCATATGTGCACCAGTTCTAGTCCCCATTTCTCCTCTTCCCACCCAGCTCTCTGCAATAGCCTTGGAAAGCAGTAGAAGATGGTCCAAGTGCTTTGGTCCCTG
Organism: Lepus europaeus; assembly: GCF_033115175.1. NCBI lineage: Eukaryota > Metazoa > Chordata > Mammalia > Lagomorpha > Leporidae > Lepus > Lepus europaeus. The sequence goes on from NW_026909042.1 coordinate 180,849, forward strand.
CAAAAATGTGGGAGACCTGGAAGCTCCTAGCCTGGATTGGCCCAGCTGTAGCCGTTGCAGTCATTAGGGGAGTTAATGAGCATATGGAAGACCTTTCTCTCTGTCTCTTCCTCTCACTATCTGTAACTACACCTGTCAAATAAATAAATAAAATCTGTGTGTATATGTATATATGTGTGTATACACACACACACACACATATATATATATATATATATATATATATATATATATATATATATATAATGAACCAAAACGTGGCATTCTCCATTTGGCACAAGGGACAGGATCCAATATCTACTGTCTATGTCAATATGTCAGTATAATGCAGGAGATTACCTCTCTACCAAACAAGAAAAGCTATTTAAGTTCAGCTGGACACCATTCTGCTGACTGTTGACCTTATTTACTGTTAGTCTGGATGGTTTCATTGGTTGCAATCCAGAGACCCAATTTTCCCATAGATATTAACATTAGCAAACATGAAGATTTGGTAAGAAAAACTTAACCTGAGAGTTATGATTAATAACTATTTTAACAAAATTTCTCAGAACTCATCTAGTCCAAACCTTGGACAATTGGAAGCTGTTGTACTTGGCCCACCCATAATCGAAATGGATTCTAAATTCTTTAACTGCAAGGAGAGTATCATAGACATTAATGTTCCAAACTGATCCAGTTCCCTGCTAATGTGTCTGGAAAAGCAGCACAGGATGACTCAAATATTGGGGCTCCTGCACCCATGTGAGAGACTGAAAGAAGGCCCTGGCTCCTGACATCAGTCTGGCCTAGCCACAGTCATTGCAGCCATTTGAGGAGTAAACAAACCAGGAGGAAGATCAATCTCTCCCACTCTCTCTTTCTAGTGCTTCCTTTCAAATATATAAATAAATCTTTTAAAAAGTAGATCACTTCAATAAATTTGCCATTGCTCAGTCATGATGACTTTTCTACCTAAAGTTCTTTTTCAAAAGATTTTTTATTCAAAAGGCAGAAAGAGGAGCTGGTGTTGTGGTACAGTGGACAAAGCTGCTATCTGTTACACTGGCATCCTGTATGTGTACCAGTTCAAGTACCAGCTATTCCACTTCTGATCCAGCTCCCTGCCAATGGACTGAAAAAACAGTGGAAGATAGGCGAAGTGCCTGGGCTGTTGCCACACACATTAGAGGAGAAGATCCTGGCTTCAACCTGGCCACATTTTGGCTATTGAAGTCATCTCAAAAATGAATCAGGTGATAGAAGATTTCTGTCTCTCCCTCTCTCTATAGCTCTTTCAAATAAATAATTAAATATTTTAATATGATAAAAAAAGGCAGAGAGACACAGAGACAAAGAAAGAGGGAATGAGAAACATAGAGATCTCCCATCTGCTGGTTCACTTTCTACATGGCTACAACAACTGTGCAAGACCAGGTTCTCAAGTCCCTATTTAGGTTATAGTTCTCCAAATTAGATGACAGGAATCAAAGAATTTGAGCCATCATCCATTGCTTCCTGGGGATATTAACATGAAACTGATTTGAAAGTGGAGTACCCAAAACTCAGATTAGCACTGCTATATAGGATGTGGGCATCTGTTGTGATGGCTAACAAATTGGAAAACCTAGAGGAATAAAATCAACAGATTCCTGGACATACACAATATACCAAAATTGAGCCAAGAAAACACATAGAAAAGCTAAACAAATCAAAAACCAAGACAGAGATTGGATGAGTAATAACAACCCTCCCAACAAAGAAAAGTCCAGGATCAGACAGCCTCACTATTGAATCTTCCAGACTTTTAAAGAAGAACTAATTCCATTTCTTCTCAAACTGTTCAAAACAACCGAAAGAGAGACAATCCTCTCAAACTCCTTCTATTAAGCCTGCATCACCTTAATTCTTAAACTAGAAAAAGATACAGTGGAAAATGAAAACTATAGAAAAATATCCCTGATGGGGGCCGCTGCCATGGCACACTGGGTTGATCCTCCACCTGCAGAGCTGGCATCCCATGTGGGTGCCGGTTCTGGTCCAAGTTGCTCCTCTTCCAGTCCAGCTCTCTGCTCTGGCCTGGGAGGGCAGCGGAGGATGGCCCAAGTGCCTGGGTCCCTGCACCTGCATGAGACCAGGAAGAGACATCTGGCTCCTGGCTTCAGATCAGCACATATCCAGCCATTGCGGCCATTTGGTGAGTGAGGCAGTGAAGAGAGGACCTTTCTCCCTGTCTCTCTCTCACTTTCTGTAACTCTACCTGGAAGTAGAGTTAAAAATTTTTAAAAAGAAAGAAACATATCTGTGATGAACATAGATGCAAAAATCCTCATAAAAATATGTAATTGAATCCAAATGACCACAATGCCTGGAGCTAGGCTGATCTGAAGCAAGGAGCCAGGAGTTTCTCCAGGGTTTCCCACATGAGTGCAGGGGCCAAAGTACTTTAACTATTTTCCACTGACTTCCCAGCCCATTCGCAGAGAGCTGGATCATTAGAGCAGCAGCCAGGGTACAAACTGATACCCATATGATATGCCAGTGTGGATGGCAGAGGCTCAATCTAGTACACCACAGCACTAGCCCCCCAAAAGCAATTACAGATTCAATGAGATCCCAATCAAAATACCAACAACACTCTTCTCAGATCTAGAGAAAATAATGCTAAAATTGGTATGAAAATGCAAGAGACCCCAAGTAGTTAAAGGAATCTTAAACAACAAAAATAAAGTTGGAAGCCTCACAATACCAAAATTCAAGACCTATTACAAGACAGTTATAATCAAAACAGCCTGGTACTGGCACCAAAAAGTCATGTGGATGAATGAGGTAGAGTAGAATCCCCAAAAATTAATCCACAAATCTACAACCAACTAATTTATGACAAATGATCTAAAAGAAATCCCTGGACAAAGAACAGTCTTCAAAAATGATGCTGGGAAAATTTGACCTTCTTATGCAGAAAAATGAAACAAGATCTCTACCTTACAACTTATACAAAAATAGAGTGTAAATGGATTGGTGATCTAAATCTATGATGTGATACCATCAAATTCCTAGAGGGAAACATCAGGGAAACTCTGCAAGATACTGGCATCGGCAAAGCCTTCTTGGAAATGGCTCCAAGAAGCACAATCAATAAAGGTATAAATACTCAAATGGGATTACATCAAGCTAAGAACCTTCTGAACTGCAAAGTAAATATTCAACAAGATGAAGCACCTGACAGAATGGAAGAAAATATTTGCAAACTAGGCAACTGAAAAAGTAAAATATCCAAAATCTAGAAAGAGCTCAAAAAACTCAGCAACAAAACAAACAATCCAGTCAAGAAATGGGCAAAGGATATAAATCAACATTTTTCCAAGGATGGATTTCAATTAGTGAGCAGACACATGAAAACATGCTCAGGAACAATAGCCGTCAGAGAACTGCAAATAAAAGCCACAATGACCTTTTGCCTCACCCAGTTAGAATGGCTCTCATACAGAAACCAAAAGTCAGGAGACAGGGGTTTTGTGTAGCAGGTTAAGCTGCTGCCTGCAGTGCTAGAACCCCAAAAGAATGTGATTTTGAGTTTAGGCTGTGCCACTCCTGATCCAGCTCCCTGCTAATGTGCTTGAGAAGGCAGCAGAAGATGGCCCAAGTACCTAGCCCCCTACACCCACTTGGGTGACCAGGGAGATGCTTCTAACTGGCTTCAGATTGGACCAGCACCACCTTTTGGTTCATATGGAGAATAAACTAGCAGATAAAATATTTATGCCTCTCTGCCTCTGCCTCTCCCTCTCTGTAACTGCACCTTTCAAATAAAGAATTCTTTTGAAAAAGTCAACAAACAATAAAAGCTGGTAGTGGGAATGAAGCTAGTAGAGCCATTATGGAAGGCAGTGAAAGTTCCTCAGAAATCTGAAAACAGATACACCATATGATCCTGCTATCCCACTCCTGGGAATTTATCCAAATGAAATGAAATGGAATATGCATATGCGTGAGTTATCTGTACCCTCATGTTTCTAACAGCTCAATTCACAATAGTTAACATGGAATCAACCCAGATGTCCATCAACTGGTGACTGGAAAAAGAATATGAGCTATATATACAGTCTAAAATACTATTCAGCCATAACTGAGAATGAAATCCTATCTTTTGTAAATAAATGGATGCAACTGGAAACAATTATGCTTCGTGAAAGAAGCCAGTCCTCAAAAGACAAATACCATATGTTGTCTGATTGGTGGTAATTAATATATAGACAACAAAATGTAGCATGAGTTAAATTGACATTTTGAGATTTGATTATTGTTCATAGCCCTTTTCTGTACTCTTTGAGTATAGAACATATACTCATTGATATTTCTGCTACTACTTGAATTCTTTATTTTGTAGAGGGTTAAAGCTTGTGATTCTTAAATAAAATCAAAGAATGCTGTTGCAAAAATTGAAAGAAAATAAAACAAGAAAGAGGGAGTTGGAAGTATGAGACAAAGGGAAGATAGGGTAGGATGTTTCAGTTTGCTCTTAAATCTGTATATATAAATTACATGAAATTTGTTCACTTAATATGAATTTTAAAATATGAAGTTAACACTAGAAGAAAAAGACCTGAGATCAGTGTTTTCTGGATCACCACTAATAAAATTGTCTTCATTTATGTCTGATCATATTTGATTTTTATTTATTTTATAAGAAAATTAACATCACCATTCCTAACAAGACCATCCTGAATCATCCATATCTATCAGTTCCCACTATGCTAATAATTTCTCATGAACTTACATCCATATCATCTTAAAAAGATGCAATGTGGGGCTGGTGCTGTGGCATAGCAGGTAAAGCTGCTGCCTACAGTTCTGGCAACCCATATGGGTACTAGTTCAAGTCCCGGCTGCTCCACTTCTGAACCAGCTCTCTGCTATGGCCTGGGAAAGCAGTAGAAGATGGCCCAAGTCCTTGGGGCCCTGCACACATGTGGGAGACCTGGAAGAAGCTCCTGGCTCCTGGTTTCAGATCAACACAGACCAGCCATTGTGGCCAACTGGGAGTAAATCAGCAGATGGAAGACCTCTCTATCTCTGTCTCTGTCTCTCTGTCTCTCTCTCTCTCTACCTCTCCTCTATTTGTGCAACTCTGACTTTCAAATAAATAAATAAATCTTTAAAAAACAACCTGATTCATGTTATTATTTATGTCTTTTAGAGGCTTTGCATATGTTGATTACATGAGCCATGAAAATGCATTAAAATGCAAATCCTAGAATAGGCAACTCCATGTTCACTAAACTGGTAAAATCCAGTGCATGTGCTGAAAAACATACACTAGCAATAAATTTGAAAAAGCTATTAAGTATTATAAGTGGCTGTCAAAGAGCTAAAAACCTGACAATAACTCATTATGTCATTAATTTAGAACATAATGCTGAGAAAAGCAGAAATATTTGTTAAAATTTCTGCTAAAATGCACTAGATTTATAATATTTGAATGCATCTTTCTTGTGTGTAATGTAGTCCTGTGCTACTTTAGAGTATCAGGAATTTAAAATGTTGGACTGGCGCTGTGGTGGAGATTAACACCATAGCCTGAAGTGCCAGCATCCCATATGGGGCCTTGTTCAATACCCAGCTGCTCCACTTCTGATCCTGCTCTCTGCTATGGCCTGGGAAAGTAGTAGAAGATGGCCCAAGTCCTTGTGCCCCTGCACCCATCTGGAAGATCCAGAACTAGCTCCCGGATCCTGGCTTCAGAACAGCACAGCTCCAGCAGTTGCAACCAATTAGGAAGTAAACATAAGATGGAAGACCTCTCTCTCTCTCTCTGGCTCTCCTCTCTCTTTGTAACTCTGACTTTCAAATAAATAAATCTTTAAAAATCAAGAAATTTAAAATGTGAAAGTTCTTTAAAAAATATATTTACTTATTGTGAGGCAGAGTTACAAATATAGAGAGGAAGTGAAAGACAGGTCTTCTATCCACTGGTTCACCCCTAAATGGCCAAAATGGCTGGAGCTGGGCCAATCTGAAGCCAGGTGCCAGAAGCCAGGAGTCAGCAGCTTCCTCCAGGTCTCCCACATGAGTGCAGGGGCCCAAGCATTCATGTCATATTCCACTGCTTTCCTAGGCCAGCAAAGAGCTGGATTGGAAGTGCAGAAGCAGGGACTCAAACTAGTGCCAATATGGGATGCTGGTACTGCAGGTGGAGGCTTAACCTACGATGCCACAGAGTGGGCCCAATGAATGGTTTCAGGAAGACACCTTTCATGTAGAATAGGCTGCGATATTGTAAGGTAAGGTTTAGCTTTTATTTCTCATACATCAGTATTCATCTTTTAGCAACTATAAGTATTGAATATCATACATATATACATAAATATAGGTAACTGCAGATTTTGTTGTCATTCTTTCTAATTCTCTTTTTAATGTCTGCTTATAGGCCATCTTATGGATTATTATATTGATGTTACCTGTACACAACCAACAGGCATTTCCACTGTAGGATGCATTTATATGTACAGGTATTTTTGTTTGTATGTACATGAATGCACATTGGATGGAGATAGCACTGACAGTAATACTGTAAGAAATCCTAACACTGGTTTCAAACTTTCTGTCCTCCCTAGAAATGGCTGTCATTGAAGCAGACCACAGGGCCCCTTTTGATGTTATGGACTGAAATGTGCCTCCCTAAAGCTCAAACACTGAAGTGCTAACCACCAACATGACTCTACCTGAAGAAAGTGCTTTTAAGCAGGTCAAATGATATAAGTGTCTGTCTCATCGGGAAAAAGGCTTCTGGAAAAATCAAGCCTATTAGGACCTTGATCTTATATTTTCAGCCTCCACAATTCTGAGAAGTAAAATCCCATGATTTAAAATATATTCTCTGTGGTATTTTCTTAGCAAATTAATACATCCTCATTTCTGCCAACATTTCATGCAGTCATCTAGAAGGTCCTTGTGATTGGCAGAGAAATACAGAAATTAAAACTATGACTATAGATGACCAACTATCTACAAACACAAAAAGATATCCCAGAAGCAACTTACTACCATCCTCCAGTACCCAGAGAAAAACAAGAATGAATCAAGTTACAGGGCAATAGAAAAAAGTGAATAATGAAAGATCACTGCAGAGAGAAATAAGTAAGGGGCTGTTGCTGTGGTGCAATGGGTTAGAGCCTTGACCTTGCATCCCATATGTTGCTGCTATGAGACCAGCTACTCTACTTCCAATCCAGCTCCCTACTAATGCACCTGGGAAATTGGTGGAAGATGGCCCATGTTCTTGGGTGCTAGCACCCACATGAAAGACTTGGAAGAAGTGTCTGGCCTTTCAAAAAAAATCTAAAAATATAGGAGCAGTGTTAGCACTGTTGGAAAAACAGACACATAGTTCAATGGAAAAGAATAGACAGCTGAAATAAACCGACTTTTCTACAGGCAACTCATATTTAACAAAGAAACTAAAACAAACAGGAGAAAGAAGATTCCTTTTAGCAAATGGTCTAGAGGAAAGTGATTATCCATATGTAGAAGCCTGAAAACATACCCCAATACCTCATACATTATGTAAAAGCAACTCAAGGTGAATTAAAAATCTAAATATAAAACTAAAAACTAAGTAAAGATAGAGGAAACTATGAAACATTAGCATAGACAACAGTTTTGGGTAAGCTTCCAAAAGCACAAGTAACAAAAATAAAACATACAAATTTGAGTATATCAAATTAAGATACATCTTCACAACAAAGTAATCATCAGAGTGAAGATCAATGAACAGAATGGTAGAAAACATTGAAAACTCTGAATGTGACAAAAGATTGATAGCCAGAACATACATACATAGAACTGGAAAAACTCCAAACAAGAAGCAAAATGTACAGTTAAGAAATGGGCAATGATTAGAATAGATGTTTCCCAGAAGAAGAAATCTAAATGGTCACGACATATATGAACATGCCCAATGTCACTAGCCATTAGAGAAATATAAATCAGAACCAATAGTAGACTTCATCTGTGGGAGAAGACAATGAATGCTTGGGTTTTCATTTGTTCAACAAATGGGTTTAAAGGACTCTGATCACCTCTAGAGGGCAGAGTCTACATGGAAGTAAGGAAACCTTAATGTTTTCTAATGGGCCTGTTAAATTTGACCAGTGCCTATTATATTTGCCACAAACCTTCCAGTCTCACTACTTTCCTTCTTCTTCCTCTCTCTGTGGCTTGCAAAAATAGTATACCTTCTATAAACAGAGGATACTTTTTGTTTTTATTCCTTCTGTCCCTTATGATATTTCTCTAAGAAATCACAACCCTCAAAGTGTTCATTCATTTCTGCGTCTGCAGTTTTCATGGGCTACTACATGGCAAAGTACTAGGTTAAAGGAAAGGTATAGGCCAGGAACTGAGCAAAGTTCACAATGATGAAGCCATTGGGGGAATGAACCCAATGGAAGACCTCTCTTTCTCTCTCTCTCTCTCTCTCTCTCTCTCTGCCTCTCCTTCTCTGTCTGTGTAACTTTGATTTTCAAATAAATAAATAAATTTTTAAAAACTAACTAACTAAATAAATATAGTAGTAACCTGGTGGCAACACCTTTCTATCAGAACATGTGAAGCACTCAAACACAGTTTGTCACAAAAAGTCAGCCATAGTTTTCAAGGGCACATCTTCTACTCCACTTCCCCTCTTCTTTCTTACCACTCTCACAGTTATAACTTCTATAGATGCGTCCACACACCAGTCTCTATGAAATTGTAGAACTAATTGCCTCCTATGTAAAAAATGCCATGGGTTTAAACACAGAACCCAAAATAAGACAAGTTACTGGCCTTAATTACACAGTGTGGAATATAAGATTCTCAGTGGATCACTGGGTAACTGTAAAGTACTAGGTAGAGAAAAATTGTTACTTACCTGTATTTATGATGCCGTAATTCTCCACTTTATGCAAACTCAGATTAAAAGAGCTCCAGTTAGTTGCATAGTGGGTAAAGCTACTGCCTGCAGTGTCAGCATCCCATATGGGTGCCAGTTGGGATCCTGGCTGCTCCACTTCCCATCCAGCTTTCTGCTGTGGCCTGGGAAAACAGTAGAAGATGGCCCAAATCCCTCATCTCCTGCACCCACAAGGAGACCTGGACAAAGCTCCTGGCTCCTGGTTTTGTATCAAAACAGCTCCACCCATCTATCTCTGCTTCTGCCACTCTTTAACTCTGCCTTTCAAATAAACAAATAATTATTTTAAAAAACAGCTTCAACACAGAAGAAGCTCCTGGCTACTGGCTTCAGATCAGCACAGCTCCGGCTGCTGCTGCCAATTGGGGAGTGAACCATCAGATGGAAGACATCGCTCTCTCTCTCTCTCTCTCTCTGCCTGCCAATCTCTGTGTAACTCTGACTTCCAAATGAATAAATAAATCTTTTTTTTTTTTGACAGGCAGAGTGGATAGTGAGAGAGAGACAGAAAGAAAGGTCTTCCTTTGCCATTCACCCTCCAATGGCCGCCGCAGCTGGCCCACTGTGGCTGGCGCACCACGCCGATCCAAAGCCAGGAGCCAAGTGCTTCTCCTGGTTACCCATGCGGGTGCAGGGCCCAAGCACTGGGGCCATCCTCCAATGCACACCCGAGCAATAGCAGAGAGCTGGACTGGAAAGGGGCAACCGGGACAGAATCCAGCGCCCCGACCAGGACTAGAACCTGGTGTGCCTGCGCTGCAGGCAGAGGATTAGCCTATTGAGCCGCGGCACTGGTCAATAAATAAATCTTTAAAAAAAAAAGCTCCAGTTATTGACAACACAGTAGACTTGCATTAATTTTAGTTCACTTTTCACTTTGCAAAGGGATCAGTGGCAGGTAAAAACAGTTGACAGCTTTGCTAACAGGAGAAGAAATAGCTGAAGACAGAAAATGAAAAGCAGCCAAATAAATCATCAGCTACAATTCCATGGCCTTATAGAAGAAATACAGCCACAACCTGAGACAAAGAAAGAGAAGTGGACCCCATCCAACACAAACCTTAAAAAGTGGATGCTCATAATTAATGAGTGAAACAGCTGCCCACTGAAATCTTGTCTAGGGAGGGAAGATGCCCTAAGTTCTGCTTCTGTAAACTCCAGTCATAAATCTGTCCTCATAAATCTGCCCCTGGTCTCTCTTTTACAAACAACTGGAGACACCAATCATTGGAAATGTGGTCCTAAGTCATGTAGGCTGCCATTTAAAGCCACCAGAACTGTAACAGCTGAGGTATGATGCTGATGATCCTATACATATTCTAAGAAACTTGAATTTGATGCTCAATTCTCAGGAAATCATTCCAGCTGAGCCTGTGGCCATTAATATAAACTCCGTGGATCCTCCCCTGTCTCTCTGCCTGTTTAAAAGAAGGGAATTTTCCCACCCCAGGTTTCTGTAACAGCTCCAAATTCCAGATTGGAAAAATCTGATAATTAAATACAGGAGAGGGATCAATGCACAAAGCTGCTACACAAGCTTCACACTGCTCCCTCTGGGAAAAAGCTGAACACTCAGGGCCACACCCTGCAGGTGTGTCCGCGGGCACCCCACCAGGAAGATGAGGTGCAGGATGAGAGCAGATCCTAGTCAGATCCTCCTTCCCACCCCTCTGCTGCCCCAGGCTCTCTGCTGAAGGCCATCCAGCCCCACCCTGCAGGAACCAGCCTAGGAAACATCAAGAGGCCCTGCCACACTGCATTCTGAGACCACCCACAGTGGGAACCAGGCTTATTTAACTGGAGAGGGGGAGTCTCCCCGCCTTCCTTCCCTGTGCTCTCAGCTGCCCTGCGTGTGCAGTTTTCCAGAACGCTGCCTTCTCTCTCCTGTAACCACTAAATAAAGCACATTAGGGACAGTTTGGGTGAGGTTCTGCAGGAGAGAGTCCGGGCTCTGGGAGCCTGGGAAGCGGAGGTGGGAGACAGAACTGCCCAGGTCCCAGCCCTGACCTCGGGGAAAGCTGCCATGATCACTGAGAAGTGAGCCTCACTGGGAGCCGCCAGCCCCCCTGGCACCCACCCTTCTCCCACACGCATCTCTGCCCCTTCCTGTACACTAAATCTGCTACAGAAAGTCCCAGGAGCAGGTACCCTTTCTTCCGGACCCACGGGGAGCGAAGCCGGGAGAGTGGGGCAGAAAGAGTCCCTGGCATGTGGGACCCACAGGCGGACTATGAAGAGGGAAGAAGCAGCAGGAAGCAGGCTCAGAGTGAGCGCTCGGAAACTGCCTGGGATCACACGTGCAGAGCAGGAGATGCAGTAAATTCGGGAGAAGGAGCAGTACAACCCCCAGGGCTGACCTCCACCAGGGAATGAACTCCCTCTGGAGCAACCCATGGGCGGGCACTAGCACGCGCACGCGCACGCGCACAGGCATTCGGAACGCAGATTATGTCGGAGCTCCTGGGGACTCTGGGAAATGGAGTCCAGGCCGCAGCATCCCTAGAGACACCAGCTGGCCCTCCCCAAGGGCTGTAGGCTGGGGTGAGTGCCCACTACCAGAGGGCATTTGCTTTTGTTTATGTCCCTTCTTCCTGTTCTTCCCACCCCAAAATCTCAAGGATCATTTGCTGTTCTTCCTTTCCTGAATCAAAATCTTAAAGAGTGACACCCACTGCTGCTACTGACCCTAAATCCTGGCTCCCTCATAACCTCTGTCTCTTCCAGAAAAATCTTATTTACTGCTTTGGCCCTAGAAATCATAAATGACTACAATACAATGTAACTTTTAACAGAGGTGTAGAAAGCGTGGTTTAACATCCAGGTTTTTTTTGTTTTGTTTTTGTTGTTGTTGTTGTTTTTTGACAGGCAGAGTGGATAGTGAGAGAGAGAGAGACAGAGAGAAAGGTCTTCCTTTTTGCTGTTGGTTCACCCTCCAATGGCCACTGCAGCTGGTGCATCTCGCTGATCTGAAGCCAGGAGCCAGGTGCTTCTCCTGGTCTCCCATGTGGGTGCAGGGCCCAAGGACTTGGGCCATCCTCCACTGCCTTCCCAGGCCATAGCAGAGAGCTGGCCTGGAAGAGGGGCAACCGGGATAGAATCCGGCACTCTAACCAGGACTAGAACCCGGTGTGCTGGTGCTGCAAGGCAGAGGATTAGCCTGTTAAGCCACGGCGCCGGCCAACATCCTCTCTCACCCGCCCGCCCGCCCGCTGCCTTGCCTGCTCGCGCTTTCGCTCGCGCTCTCCTCGCGGATTGTGGGGGCTCTGACCACAGCCTGCGGCTGGGGAGGGTGACAGAGGCGGCGGCTCAGGGGAAACGAGGCTGCAGTGGTGGTGGTGGGAAGATGTCGGGCGAGGACGAGCAGCAGGAGCAAACTATCGCCGAGGACCTGGTCGTGACCAAGTATAAGATGGGGGGCGACATCGCCAACCGGGTACTTCGGTCTTTGGTGGAAGCATCCAGCTCAGGTGTGTCCGTGCTGAGCCTGTGTGAGAAGGGTGATGCCATGATCATGGAAGAGACAGGGAAGATCTTCAAGAAAGAAAAGGAGATGAAAAAAGGTATTGCCTTTCCTACCAGCATTTCAGTAAATAACTGTGTGTGTCACTTCTCGCCTTTGAAGAGTGATCAGGACTATATTCTCAAGGAAGGTCACTTGGTAAAAATTGACCTTGGGGTCCATGTGGATGGCTTTATCGCAAATGTGGCTCACACTTTCGTGGTCGGTGTAGCTCAGGGGACCCAAGTGACAGGGCGGAAAGCAGATGTCATTAAGGCCGCTCACCTTTGTGCTGAGGCTGCCCTGCGCCTGGTCAAACCTGGAAATCAGAACACACAGGTGACAGAAGCTTGGAACAAGGTTGCCCACTCATTTAACTGCACACCAATTGAAGGTATGCTGTCCCACCAACTGAAGCATCCTGTTTTTTTTTTTTTTCTTTAGGATTGCTATTTTATTGTTGCCCTTTCTGTTACATGGATGTACACATCAGGTGTTAAAAGGTACAATACATTCTACAACTGAGCACCACTTTCTGTAACTGAACAGGCAAAGAAATTACACTGAACATCAGCATCTGGCAGTATTTTTTGGGAAAAAAAAGTGACTAAAATGGGTTTAAATTGATTAACACTATTAAATCACATCTAATATTTGATACTACATGATTCAATACAGCTATACGATACAATTATACAAAATGTGTTAACATCAAAGAATACAACCAAAATTAAGATAGCAAACAAAACCTATATAATTTTTTTTTACAGGAAAATACTTTTGAAGTATGCATGTAACTGCCCATTCTTTTAAAGAAAATCTACTGCAAGCAAAGTTATCAACCTCCAGAAAAATCACACATAGCATTACTAAGCATATCCCCAAAAAGTGTACAATATGCACACTTGGAAAATACAAAATTAAAAAAATTGTAAGCATCAGGTGAGCTTCATATTTATAAGAATATGAAAAGAAGTCCCGTTTTTAGCACTGTTGTATAAAGAATTGTCTTTTGATGCGAAGTTCATGAGTTGTCCTCCTGTTGGGACCACACTTTACAAAAACACCGTGTTTTTGAAACGAGATTACAGAGCAAGATAGAGCATCTTAGCAATGTCATCTTTTTAAAGTTTTTCTGAATTTTTTACTACTTTATCAAAACATGTCCTTTAGGTGTGTAGGATTCATTTTTAAAATTCTTCCTAGAAACAATATACAAAGGAGAGGCTTGTTTATTCCCAACCATACTCCTGGAAGAAGCTTCCTGAGGCCCAGGGGGCTCCTCTCTTCTCACTGGTTGTTTTTGGCCTTGGCATGTGTTAGGATGTGAGATTTCAGGTTAGTTGACTGAGCAAACTTCTTATTACAACCGTCGAAAGGGCACACATAGGGCCTGTCTCCGGTGTGGATGCGCACGTGTGTACGCAAATTGAAGTCCAGTGAAAAGCGTTTCCCGCAGCCTTCGAATGTGCACTGAAAGGGCTTCTCTCCAGTATGAACCAGTTGGTGTCATTTTAGTTTGGAGCTCTCCACGAAAGTTTTGCCACACTCTGCACAGACGTGGACTTGGGGGCCGTGGGTGTGCAGATGCTTTCTCATGGCAGAGTTATCCCTGAACATCTTTGTGCAGCCTTTATGAGGGCAAGCTATTGTTCTTGGAGCATCATCTTCTTTAATTTTTCTTGGCTTCATTCTAGCGAATTCGGCCAGTTGTTTAGGATCTGAGAGGTCAATGCCGGGGATCCCTCCCGGAGGAAGCTTCTTCCCTGTCATGTACTCTGAGTAGTCAGGAGGTGAGTTCTCTCCAATGATCTGTTCTTCAACCACCGTCTCGTGGTCAATATATTTTTTTTCATCTGAGGACCACATGGTGACCGAGAACTGGCCCTCCAGGGTCTTGACACATTTTTTGTGTGTGTGTGTGTGTGTGTTTGATCAGCTTTAGTTATTATTTTCCATGTACAGAATGTTTATATACAAAATGAAAACCTGCCCTGTACAGCTTTTCTCTCCAGCACTGCACTCATTCTAAACACTCAAATGTTTGTAAGGAATGCCAACTTGATTGAGCCCAATAAAATTACAAATGTAGGTATTAAGGATGTTATAAACTGGAAAAAAAGCAACTTTATTTCTCCAAATAAAAGTCTGAATAGTTACTACATAGTACTTCCTTTCCATCAGTGTAAATAATTTAGTGTTGACTGTCCTGATTTTATGCAACTGGTCATTTTTAGTTAGTATGACATAACCAACAATCAAATACAAATTAGTTGCTTAAATTCAGGATACATACCTGGGGATCAACTGGAATAAGGGAAAGAAAATCCAAACCTAAAACAAAAATGCTTTGTTAATAGTTGTCTCATATTTTGGAGACTAGTATTATTTCCCCAAATCATTTGTATTTATTATAAGTCACAAAACCTTTGTGGTAATTGCTTACCACTCCGCCATAGGGAAGGTTCTGGATCATAATCAGTAATAGTTAATGTGCATAAAACCCAAAGCTGAACATATTCCTGATAAGACAACTGAAAAAAAAAAAACCCTCCTCTCAGCAACTCAAGAGGCAGCAGTCCAAAGATTCCCAGAGACTGGTCAAAGCAAATGTCTCCCCTTTGTCACTTAATAGAATGACAGGCAATAAAAATGATGAGATAATGAACTGAATTCAGTCCATTTTTCTTTTTTTTTAAAAAAAGCATACTTAGACTGTTAAGATACTTCGCATTTATTTTTCAGAAATACACCACATTGAAATTGATCTAAAATATCATTTCTTAAATAGATGACTATGTTGCTGATAGTCTCTGGCTCCCTGCTCCCACCTTGACACAATTTTTATTTGTGTTTTATTGATGTTTACAGTTCTTTTAAGATTTATTTATTTATTTGGAAGTCAGAGTTACAGAGAAGGAGAGGCAGAGAGAGAGAGATCTTCCATCTGCTGGTTCACTCCCCAATTGGCAGCAGCACCACAGCACGAAACCCTTATAGTTCTTTTCAAATCATTTTACACTTTTTATTCATCTAGTACAGAGACAGACAGAAGAATGGACACAGAGATAACATAGCTGAGTATTCAAGGAGACAGGTTAAGCGGTTAAATGCCTTATATCATATCATTTATACCTTAGATTAATTCTGGGGACAGTATTATCTGGAGTTTACAAAGGAGAAACTGAATGGAAAGAGCTTAGAAAAACATAGACTTTTTAATAATATTAAAAAACACCAAGTTAAAGGCCAATCAAGGTGCCAGCGCTGTGGCAAAGCAGGTAAAGCTGCCACCAGCATTGACATTCCATATGGGTGGAGGTTGATTCCTGGTTACTCTGCTTTCAATCCAACTCTCTGCTATGGCCAGGGAAAGTGGTGGAAGATGGCCCAAATCCTTGGGCAGCTGCACCTGTTTGGGAGACCCAGAAGAAGCTCCTGGCTCCTGGCATCAGATCAGTACGGCTCCAGCCATTGTGACCAACTGGTGAGGGAACCAAAAGATGGAAGATGTCTCTCTCTCTCTCTCTCTCTCTCTCTCTCTCTCTCTCTCTCCCCTTCTACTCTGTGTAACTCTGACTTTCAAATAAATAAATAAATCTTTTTTAAAGAGCCAATCAACATATAATACTAGCTTAAAAAATCTTTCTTTTGTCTTGGGTATCAGTTTTTAAAATCTGATTTCTCATAGGGAAAACATGTGAAAGATACAAAGAGTACCTACAAAAATAATTTACACTGTAAAGAACCACATAAGATTATAACTTGTCTAGAAAATAAAGGAGATTCAAAGTTGCTATTATTTCATGGTAATTTTTTCTTATTTTTAATATCAAAACAGTATATAAATATTATGCAGTTCTAGGTATTTGTGTGTTGATATGTTTTATTTTTAAGCAGAAATTCAAAGAGATAACTGGGTAACATGGAGTTCTATGTTTCTGATTACTTCTCTCAATTAGAGATCATGGGATTAGAGTTGGTACTGGATGGATTAAGAATGCTTAAATATTTATCCACTGACTTCACACCACCATTTACTGTGTCAGACAATATTCTTTGGGTAGATTGCTCTTTCTTGCCAGACTGTAAACTTCATGGGGTCTAGAAACATATTTGCGTTGACACTAAAACTCAGCATCTTGACAGTCAGTCTTTTAGTTGAATGAATAAATGATATACAAAATGAATATTTCTGCCCCTCAAGAACTGCCTAATAGAGAAGAAAATAAAAATTGATTTAATGACTGTCAGTATTAGGTGAATATATAATTTGTTGTTCTTACATAAACTTGGTCATAAAAAGGGCATATTAATAATTACACAAAGTTGAAGTGTATAAAAATTTAGGGCCAAGCGGGTTAAATGTTCACCCTAGCTGTGTAAGACATTCCAAGTCAATAGGAGAGGAAGGAGGAAGAGGAGAGGGAGTGTAGGTGGAAAAGTGGTTACAGTGGAAAGAATCACCATGCTCATTAATTATTAGCAAAGAGAGAATTTATGATCATTTGTTGCTTAAGAAAGGGTGATAGGCATTATTTAATTATAATGCAGGCATTAATGTTTTCCTGTCTCTGAAATAGGAAGTCTATAACTCAGAATTCCTTGCTGTTTCATCAAAAACAGCTCAAAACAAAAACCTAATTAAGCATAAGAGGAAGTTATGCATTAGAAGTGTATTCTAATCTCTAAGAGGTTCAGGGGTTGGAAAATTCATCCCAAATCTTGCTGCAAAATGTCCCATATATTTTCCATGTCCACTACCCATAAGCATAAGCTCTTTTTTTAAAAGATTTATTTATTTATTTGAAAGTCAGAGTTACACAGAGAGAGGAGAGGCAGAAAGAGAGGAGAGGCAGAGAAAGAGAGAGAGAGAGAGAGAGAGAGAGAGAGAGAGAGAGATCTTCCATCTGCTGGTTCACTCCCCAGTTGGCCACAATGGCTGGAGCTCAGCTGATCCAAAGCCAGGAGCCAGGAGCTTCTTTCAGTTCTCCCACATGGGTTCAGGGATCCAAGGACTTGGGCCATCTTCTACTGCTTTCTCAGGCCATAGCACAGCTGAATCAGAAGTGGAGCAGCCAGGACTCAAACTGGTGCCCATATAGGATGCTGGCACAGCAGGTGGCAGCCTTACCTGCTATGCCACAGCACTGGCCCCCATAAGCCCTGTCTTCTGCAGAGCAGTACCCCAGACACTAGCGAACACATGACATCCCACGGCACACCCACCCCTGGCAATGTTCTGCAGCTCCTGCTCCTCTCCACTTTCACTGGAAGGATCTGCAGCTCCTTTTTTTCATGCGAGTAAGTCTGATTCAGATGATGTCCCTGACACACTTGGCTGGCAAGTGCCATGGCATGTGTCCATGACCTAGCTAAATGCAAAGCTGGAACATTTTTAACTTTTCACTGCCATGGTGAGACAAGGACTCCATCTAATGAAGTAGGGGATTTTTCAGGGAGTCTAGAGAATCAAATATGACAAAATGACAAATATTAACCAAAGAGTGTCATGGTAGAGAGGAAGGGAACCCAAAATGTATTTTTCTATCTTTTCTTTTCTGATATAAGTGCCTAAAACAAAGCCAAGGAGGGCTGAGACAGACCCATTCTGAAAATTCCATAACATCTTCATTTTCATCCAAGTTAATACATTACTTGAAGAAAATAAACTTTTACATAAATGAAAATGTAATACTACAGACAAGTGTACAGGAAAAAATAGGCACTCAGTTACCTTAGAAAAATCTGGGTCCATTAATGTGTTCTTCCAGAAACAATGCTGCAGTACAATAGAACCACAGCCTCTGACATTCCCCCTCCACCCTGATGGATCTTGGGTTTTCCTCCCACCTCCCCTCTCCTGTGAATATATAAGTAGTAGGACAAAAGGAATCCAGAGATACGATGATGGTATTTAACATGGAATAAACATAGTTTTAGTCAGTACAATCCTCAATACTACAATAATAATTCCTAGTACACTGATTACAAAATTAAGTATATGACATCTATTCCTAATTAATCATTCCATCAAGAGCTTAATGTAGACTTTCAGAGGTGAAAGAAATAGAGATATGTGTAGAGATGTGTATCTCTATAATACAGATTTACCTCTGTACTTTATAGACAATATACTATGTTTGTATTTTTTTTTTTGCAGTCTGGCATAGCTTATTACATCCAGCTTGTTACTTTGGAGATTTTATGATTAGACATTGATATACGACAAATTTTGAATCTTTACAGATGATATAGAGCACCCTAGGCCCTCCCAAGGGCAGAAAACAGATCAAGAGCTCATACACTGGCTTCAACCACAAGGAGCAGATGAAGATATCATTGGAAAGGTACTTATCCCTGCAGTGTGGCTGCTGAGTAGTTCTGCCCTTACGGATCTCGTCTGGTTCAGATCACTGAAGAAGGTTACAGGCTTTCTGACATTCCTAAAGATTTCACTGATGAGGATCTAAGATATATTCACTATAGTAAGAGCCTCAGAATGGTTTGTACAATAGAATGTTACTTTTTCTGTGTGAATATGCCTTAAAGCAGTAGAAAGCACACTGATAACTTTCTAAATTAATTCCCTTTGCTGGAGCTTGGTCAGAAGATGAGATTCTCCACCTTCCCAGCAGTCGGGCATTTTGACAGGTTTGCCAAGCTGTGGCTGGAACTGCGGGAAGGTAAATGGTTCAGCCTCCTGCCATCCACACCTTGCTCTAAGGGAGGCAAAGCATGAGATGCCAGCAGGCAGTACCTGCACCCTTGTTCTCCTGCAGCACTGTGCTACCTCCCTCTAGACCACTTCCTCCACCATTGGCACCCAAGAGCCACCTCCAAACATGCAGAGAACATTTCTATTATACAAAGAGTTTGTGGAACATGGAATTAAAAGATAGGTTTAAAGACCAGCATTGTCAAGCAGCAGGTTTAGCCACTTTTTGTGATGTACACATCCCATAGGGGAGCTCCAGTTCAGTCCTGGCTGCTCTGCTTCAGCTTCCTGCTAATGCAACAGATGTTGACTTATATGCTTGGGCCCCTGCCACCCATGTGGGAGACTCAGAGGGCATTCTTGGCTCATAACTTCTGCCTGGACCAGCCCTGCCCCAGCTATTGCATGCACCTGGTGAGTGAGCCATCAGATAGAAGATCTATCTCCCTGCCTAACTCTGCCATCTTAAAAAAAAGGTACAAAGAAACTGAAAGCCATACATATGGAATATACATAGTATGATGTATGTGTAGCTCTCACAATTTATTTAGTTATTTTTGAACTTAACACCTTAAAAAATAACTTGAAAGACAGCAACTGAGATCCTCCATCCACTGCTTTATTTTCCAGATGTCCATAACAGCTGGGGCTGGCCCAGGCAGGAACTCCAAGCCTTTAAGCCATCATCTGCTGCCTCCCAGGTGCACAAGCCTGACCCACTATGAACAGATGCCCCTAAATTTTTTTTATTTTTCCATAAACTTTTTAAAGTCACTTTTGCCAAAAGGTTCCTGACACCTCTCTTGTTGCTTTCATAGTGGCAGACTCTGGAATGCCATCTCCCAGTACAGAAGACAGCCTCAGCAGTCCTCGAAGGCCAACAAGTAGGTGGATGGTGACAGGGTGAGCAAATCCCGTACATCTTTGTTGTTAATGTAACTGTGAATGTGGCCAGTGCCAGAGGCTAATCCTCTGCCGGCGGTGCTGGCACAATGGGTTCTAATACCAGTTGGGGCACCAATAACTTCCCAGTTGCTCCGTTTCCAGTTCAGCTCTCTGCTGTGGCCCAGGAAGGCAGTGGAGGATGGCCCAGGTGCTTGGGCCCTGCACCCGTATGGGAGACCAGGAGGAAGTACCTGGCTCCTGGCTTTGGATCATCACAGGCACCGGCCATAGCAGCCATTTGGGGGTGAACCAATAGAAGAAAGACCTTTCTCTCTGTCTCTCCCTCTCTCACTAACTCTGCCTGTCAAAAAAAATGTAACTGTGAATGTCCATATAATTTTGTTCTATTTACACAAAAATATCTTTGTTTAACAATTGAAGATTGATGCTGTAAAACCTGTCCTCTAATTTTTTGCTATTTTATTATTTATAAACCCATTTTGAAGATTTGTAGATCCATAAGTCCCTTGAGGACAGTGCACCCTGGTTTTGATATCCTTCACAGAAATACAAACTTACTTCCATGGGGGGGGGGAGGGGGGAATCACTACAAACTATTGATCTTGTCGGAAAGCAAATAAGAGGCTGGGAGAATGGTTGCTCTGGATATGCACAATAACTACTATAGCATTTAAATAACTGTAAAGAACCTGACTGTAGGAAATAATTATAAAGAATTGTCTTGGTCCCTCTGCCAGCTCTAATCCTCTCATTAGGGAAGTGACAGTCCAACATTCATGTGAACACACCTGAGGGTGATGCAGCACTGGCCCCTCAGGGCAGGCAATGAGCTCTTCACCTTCAAATGGTGGCAAGGTTACAGCAGGCACACAAGGAGTTGCTCTTCCTTTAAGTAAACAGGGAGTATTTGTTAAAAGTATTAAACTGAAATTTGGGGAATCTCTGTATTGCCCTATCCTCACATTACTTAACATTCAATTACATTTTTTAAAAGATTTTATTTATTTATTTGAGAGGTAGAGTTACAGAGAGAGAGGCAGAGAGAGAAAAGGGGTCTTCCATCTGCTGGTTCATTCCCTAAATGGCTGCAATGGCCAGAGATTGGGCCGATCTGAAGCCAGGAAATCAGGAGCTTCCTCTGGGTCTCCCATGTGGATGCAGGGGTACAAGCACTTGGGCAGCTGGCCCTAGCATGCTGACTGGTTCCACTGTTCAAGCACACATCTCCCATTCTCTTTTGGTGGGTCTACTGTAAAGAATTACTGTAAAGAGTATCTACAGTAATTAATATCTTACTGTTGCTCTTCTGTCCACCTGCAGGCCTGAGGGAAGAGCACTTGAATACGCACTGTGGAGTTCTGGACGTAGTTTCCAAAATTCAGTCTCTTTGCAGCTCAGAGACTCTGTCCTAATCAATCACCTGAAAGCCTGCAGGAGTAGGGAGAAGCTGTGTTTGAAGAATTCGCAAATAAAATGCATCGAAGTCAACCACTACCACCTACACCACACCCCTAATTCAGGATTCTGGCAAATTCCAAGCAGACCAGGAGTGACTCAGGAGATGACCCCGATTCCTTGCTCTGAAAGGCTCCAAAGAGCCTGGTGCACCCAGGGCGAGCCCAGCGCATCGCCCTCCCACCCTTGCCACCAGGACGCCCGGCTCCCAGAACCTCCAGGAGGCGAGCGGCCGTCCCACCGGTCCAGGCACATGCAGACGCGCATCCAGAGCTAACCCAAAAAGCAGGCCCAGCTTGGGGGTTGCCTCCTGACAAAGTTGCTGTCTCCTACTCCCTCCAGGAAGGCTGCAGGCCAGCACGCTGAGTCGAGGCCCTCCCGTGAAGGAAGCCGCCCCCGTGGGAATCCCGCTCCACCTGCGGGCAGGGCTGGGGGAAGAAGGGCTAAGCCAGCCTCCGCTCCAGGACTGCAGCCTGGGAAAGTCCAGGGCCCCAGCGCCCCTGCCGGGCGTGGCATCTCCCTGAGTGTGCTCTGAGCCCGGCCTCAGCCATCAGCAGCTCCCTTGCTTCCAGAATCTGCTACAGGGCGGCTCAGGCTCCGCCCAGCCAGGGGCCTCGGACCAATCCTCGCTGTCCTGGGACAGGACTGGGGCTGCCAGACTTGCCCCAACCTGGGCCGGCTATAAAGGTGGTGTTCATTGGCGAGCAGCTGGTAGTTGCGGTGTGTGTGGGTGGCGTGGGTGGTGTTACGTTCTTGGCATTTGAGCTCAATTTCGGACCTTGGGACGAGAACACAGGCAGCAGCGTCAAGAGCTAGGAGAGCCGGGAAGGGAGGCAGACCCAGTGAATGCGACCCTCCGCCTCTCCCGCCAGCCCCGCTGGCTGAGGTTTGCAGCAAGAGCGGCACTTGGGGAAGCAATGAAGGCCGAGTCTCATCAGGAAAACCAAGCGTGCCGTGCTGATTTGCGCATTGATGCTGCATCTGTGTGGTCTTCACGGGCAAAAACCCAGGAAGGGCTTGGTGGGAGGGCGCTGGAGGTGCACTGGGCCCTAGTGCAGCCACCTGCTGTAGGCATCGAGGGCAGCAGAGTCTTGCGGGGTCCCTAGAGATCTTGGCCACGCTGTGCCTTCCATCATCCACCCTCCTGGGCTGCTGCTGGGGCAGTGCTTCTGCGGTTGGATATCTTGTTCGAGTCCATGGTCGTTTTCTCATGATGGGCTGATCTCACGCAGTGACAACCGTGGAACAAATCACTGTTCTGCAGCATCTGCCTCCCAGGAGCATTGTGGGTTACAGCGGGGCACGGGTGAGCCAGTGGCACCTCCTGTGCGTGGTCTCTGGCCCGTCCAGGATCGAAGGTGGAAAGGGAAGCAGATGAGCCGGCTCAAGGCAGTCCTGCTGTGGGTTCCATCAGGTGTGAAATGTCTCCTGATTGCAGTTAACCTTGCAGGGAAACTGTCCCCTTTTGTGGGCCAGAGACAGCATCTGCTTTATTAGCTGTGCAGTGTATTGAAAATGAAAATTTGGGCAGTCCTATCTTTAGCCCTCACAGCAGTAGTTACATTCTGAGCAACTGATGAAACTACTCAGTACTTCAGGGCTGAGTTTAATATTACATGGGTAAGCCTGCTATTGGCTTTTGGTTTGTACCTATTGGGCGACTTTATTTGGTAAAAATGCATTCAGGTCAGTAGTGTACTCAAGGATGGTCATTTAGTGAAATGTACTTTTTTAAAAAGATTAAAAGATTTGAAGACATGATAAAGCTATTTATTGCAAAATCCCACCACTCCTGGGAAGGCCAAAATCAGCAAGAAAAGCAAATAGCAAACTTTCATCAAGTAAGTTGAGATTCCTATGTTTGCAATCTGAACAGCTCACTGCTGAGCTGGGAGGGGAACTGCTTTGAGCACAACTCACTACAGAACTGCTCTTGCAGACCTTCCCCGAAGGAAGCACTGCTGTGGTCAGAAGTATTCCAGGAGTTGCTGGCCTGCAAATGTGAATTAGTCTTGAATTTAATCCACTGGAAGTATCACAAGAGTGCAGAAAGGCTGTGTCCTCAAACACACATGAGCAGCTCACCAAGGGGAATGAGACTTAACCTAGAAGGTCTGTTTATCTCCTTTTATTTTGCAGCATATTCACCCCAGGGGAAGATAAATCACCCTTCAGCACTATACTGATTCTGAACAGTAATTCAGTGTTTCTGTATTTAAATTTAAAAATTCCCATGAACTCAAATGTTTTTGTGTAGGTGCTAATAGGACTACAAGCCCTAGCAGTTCTTTTCTTTTATTTTATTATTTATTGATTTATTTGTAAGTCAGACTTACAGAGAGAGGAGAGGCAGAGAGAGATGTTTTCCTTCTGGTGGTTCACTTGGCAGTTGGCCAAAAGGGCCGGGATGTGCTGATCTGAAGCAGGAGCCAGGAGCTTCTTCTGGGTGCAGGGGCCCAAGGACTTGGGCCATCTTCTACTGCTTTCCCAGGCAATAGCAGAGAGCTGGATCCAAAGTGGAGCAACCAGGTCTTGAACCGGCACACAAATGGGATGCTGGCACTTCAGGCCAGGGCGTTAACCCACTGTGCCACAGCGCGGGCCCCAGTCCTAGCTGTTCTATGTTGTTTAGCATTTCATCTTCAGTGCCAACTGCTAATAATACAGTAGAGTTGCAGAAGACCTGACAGTCATGCACACCTTACCATAAGATAGTACTGTGTAAAATAAATATTTTAAATATAAAGACAATCTTATTTCACAGCGGAGGAAGAACCAGAGTGCTAAAATGACTTGCTAATGTCATTTAGCTCTTTTGGTACAGAAACAAGGAAGGCTCTCAGCTTTATGCCACTTGCTTCAACTAGATGAGCCTGTAATTTTAAAGACACTCAACTTGGGCTCCATGAGTTTACATGAATTGTCCAAGGTTACATGACAAAGAAGCAAGAAAGCCAGAAGTAAAAATTATTGCTCTCATCTTTCTCTTCCTTATCCACTATGGAAGTCTGATTTACAGTTATAAATTATTCAAATATCATTTACAACCAAGAAGCATTATTTTTTGCTAACTTTAACAATGAAACTATTTTTAGCCATTGAGGAATTTATTTTAATGAAATATATAGACATCCTTTTTTGTTTTGTTTTTTAATTTGAGGTGCAAAGAGACAAACAAGTAGACAGAGAAGTGGTATTCACCCTCTAGTCCACTGCTCAAAGGTCCACAGTGGCCAGAGCTGGCCCAGGAGCAGGGAACCCCATCATCTGAGCCATCACTTGCCAGCTCTCAGGGTCTGCATTTTCAGGGAGTTGGAATCAGGGACTGGGACTGGGAATCAAACCCAGGAACTCCAATGTGGGACACAGATATCTGAACCACAAGGCTACACTCTGGCTTCCAGACTTGTTTTTTCACCAGTCATCTGAAAATGAAAGTTAGTTTGGACCTGAAATCCAAGACTCTGGAGTCCTCAGGTGTGTGTGTCTATGCATGAGAGTTAGTTGGGTTGCCCAAGCAGAGTCTGCAGTTTAAAGAGAACAGAAGAGTGAAATGTGTGTCAGAGGATATCAGCACTGGAGAGGTGGCTGTGCTCTAGTAAGAGGCTGAGGAGGACAAATCACAGAGAGCAGCAGCACCAAGGGAGTGTGCTAGAAGGTAGGGAGAAAAAAATGTTGAAAACTAAATATTTTAAAAAGGTTTGTTTATTTGGAAGACAGAGTTATAAAGAAGGAGAGATAGCGATGGGGGAGGAAGAGATCTCCCATCTTCAGGTTCACCCACCAAATGTTCACAATGGCTGGGACTGGGTCACATCAAAGCTCAGATCTGGAACTCCATCCAAGTCTCACTCATGGTGGCAGGGACTCGAGAACTTGGGTTGTCTGCTGCTTCTCAGATGCACTGCAGAGAGCTGGATGGGAAGTAGAATAGCTGAGACACAAACCAGTGCCTATATGGGATGCCAGCATCGCTGGCAACAGATTATCCTAATGCATCACAACACTGGCTCCAACAAGTGAATTTAGGTAAAACAATTCAAAATGCCAGGGAAATAGCAATTAAAATGTCAGGGATGAGTACTGTGGTGCAGCAGGTTAAACCACTACTTAGGAGGCATACATCATTCTTAAGTATGAGAATTTTTTTTAACCACTTTTGTACAAGAGAGTAACAGGATGAAAACTGTTCTCCAAGGAGTCTGATCTGATAACCTCATATAGGATAGGCTGAGATGAGAAGAAATTGCAAGACAGATTATGAGTGCAGAAAAGAGGAAACTAAAACTGGAATGAAAGCATGAGGAAGGAAATGCAATCCATGTTTTGCAAGAAATAAAATCAAATATATATACTGTTTATAGAAAAATAGAAATAAAAGCAAATATAAGAGAGTTTCAAAAGTTTGTGGAAATGGAATTAAAAGATAATCTTATTTTATGCAACAAATTTTGAAATCTATGCATGTGAATGGTCTTCAAAAAGTTCATGGAAAATGTCTATTATACAAAAATGGTACATGGATTTCAAAATAATTTTAAAGAAAATCCATTTATTTTTATTTTTTTATTTATTTGAGAGGTAGAGTTACAAAGAGTGAGTGAGAGAGACAGAAACGTCTTCCTTCTGCTGTTTCACTCCCGATGGCCGCAACAGCTGGAGCTGTGCTGAACCGAAGCCAGGAGCTTCTTCCCAGTTTCTCATGTGGGTGCTGGGGCCCAAGCACTTGGGCCATTTTCTACTGCTTTCCCAGGCCATAGCAGAGAGCTGGATTGGAAGAGAGGCAGGCAGGACTAGAACCGTCACCTATATAGGATGCCAGTGCCACAGGTGGAGGATTAACTTTGTTTATTTTTATGAAAGACAGTCATAGGGGGGTGGAAAGGGGAGATACAGATCTTTCATTTTCTGGTTCTCTCCCAAAATGACCACAAGAGCCAGGACTGGCCCAGGCTGAAGATGGGAACCAGAGTCCATGTGAGTCTCCCACAGGGGTGGTAGGGGCTCTTCTGCCAGGAGCATTAGTAGGACTGCAACTGGCACTCACATGTGGCAGCTTAAC
Source organism: Lepus europaeus (assembly GCF_033115175.1). NCBI lineage: Eukaryota > Metazoa > Chordata > Mammalia > Lagomorpha > Leporidae > Lepus > Lepus europaeus. Next base: position 207,424 of record NW_026909042.1, read on the forward strand.
TTGCTGTGTCACAAAGATGGTCATTCTTGAGGCTTAAGCCACCTTTTGCAGTGCCAGCATCCTATATGGGTAGCAGTTTGAGTCCTGGCTCCACTTCTGATCCAGCTTCCTGTTAATGTGCCTGGGAAAGCAGTGGAAGATGGTCCAAGTGCTTGGGCCCCTATACCATGTGGGAAACTCACAAGAAGCTCCTGGCTTCAGCCTGGCCATTTGGGGACTGAATCAGCAAATGGAAATCTCTCTGTAACTGTGACTTTCAAATAAATAAATCTTTAAAAAACATTCTTGTGCACTTAAAAGACCTCTTGCAATACAGGTGCACAGTTACTTGTTCAGCAGAAATGCTAATTCAGGTGCAAGAAATGCTGGTATCAGGGATGCCATGGTAAAGTAGTGGTGTGGAGAGGCCACTTAAGGCACTTTTATGTAGAACACTGGCAGCGGTGTTTTAGAGTTTAATAGATAGTGTTGGTTTAAAAATTACATATCGGGACTGGTACTGTGACATAGAGGGTAAGTAAGGCCAGCAGTGCCAGCATCCCATGTAGGCACTGGTTTGAGACCTGGCTGCTCTGCTTCCAATCCAGCTCTCTGCTGAGGCCTAGGAAGGCAGTAGAGGATGGTCCAAGACCATGGGCCCCTGCATCCAAATGGGAGACCTGGAAAAAGCTCCTGGCTCCTAGCTTTGGATCAGCCCAGCTCTGATCATTGTGACCATTTAGGAAGTGAGCTAGTGGATGGAAGACCTCTCTCTCTTTTTCTCTGCTTCTCTGTAACTCTGCCTTGCAAATAAAATAAATAAATCTTTAAAAAAAACCTTAAAATAATTATGTATTAACTTCCAACTGGGAGATCAGTAATTAAGTCAAGGTAAAGTTAGTTATTTAAATAGGCATCTAGTCAGCCAGTAATGATGACCTTATTTCATTTCTAAATACAAATTACTTTAAATGGCTGTAGAGATGTACTTATCAAAATAATGTGGGCAGGACTCCCTGGGGCGGGAGAATGCAGAGCACCTGAACCAGTGAGCCCTGGGGAAAATGGTTGTGAAGCTGATGCAGGACGCCCAGTCTCTAAATGACAGGCACATGGTTCACAAATGGAAACAGAAGAAAACTGCCTGAGTAGCATAGTAATAGGAACAGGCACAGAACCCTGGTGTTCCTTTTGGTCCTCTACCATTACTTCCCTTTAGCAACAGGCAGAGCCTGCAGCCTTCTACTACCCACCCTCTCCCCACATAAAGGAAGAGTTGGAGGGGCCTATGGAAGTGCATCTTGGGAGGCTGAATCTCTGGAAGAGAGGGCAGAGCTGGTAGTGGCTGGGGACAGTTTCTCCATTACTGCATTTTAATGGGGACAGCAAAACCTTTACCATAGCCCTTCCCATACACACTGCAGAGGCTTAATTGGTGAATCCTTCCACATAGCAGTGATTAGGACAGGAGCTAAACACAGTGACTTCTCCTAGAACTGTAGCTGAGGGGACACGTCCCACTCACAGATGGAGGGAATGGGGACAGGCTACACCCCACTCACAAACACAGGTCAGGTCATAAGGCTCTGACCAACTAGCAGCTCTCTGGTCTCACCTCCCTGGTCTTCCTAGTTGACAAGCTCTTTCCAACCTTGCTGCCTGGGAGGGATACATTCAGGTGTTACCTTCATGGAAAAACTAGGAGTTCTTTTTTTAAGATTTATTTATTTATTTGAAAGAGTTACACAGAGAGAGCAGGAAAGGCAGAGAGAGGGAGAGGGAGAGGGAGAGAGAGAGGGAGAGGGAGAGGGAGAGAGAGAGGGAGAGGGAGAGAGGGAGAAGGAGAGGCCTTCCATCTGCTCTTTCACTCCCCAATTGGTCACAAGGGCTGGAGCTGTGCCAATCCGAAGCCAGGAGTCAGAAGCTTCCTCTGGGTCTTTCCACACGGGTCCAGGGGCCCAAGGACATGGACCATCTTCTACTGCTTTACCAGGCCATAGCAGAAAGCTGGATTGCAAGTGGAGCAGCCGGGACTAGAACTAGTGCCCATATGGGATGCCGTCACTGCAGGCAGCAGCTTTATCCATGACTCCACAGTGCCAGCCCCAACCTAGAAGTTCAAGTTGACATAGTGGACAGCACACTGTGGTCCCCAAGTCTAACATAATCATGAGCAATGCTAATAGATTGTGTCACAGGCTGAGGGAGGTGATAGGCATGCTCTGCTGCAGAGCTGTGATGTAGGGGAAGGGACTCCAGACCAGGAGAAAGGGGTCCCTGGGGTTCCCAGCCCTTCCTCTCTCCTCAGTGACCACTCCCCAGACCACCTCTTCTCTGTGGCCACAGACAGCTCTGAAAGCAGTGTCCTGGGGCAGGGAGGAAGGGTTGCAGGGAAGATCTCTGAGTAGTTGGTCCAGAGGGAGCATTCCTCTTAAAACATTACAGTCCTGTCTGCACCCACTCCCCTGATCATTTGTCTATTAATGCCCCACTTCACATGATACATCTGATGATACCTCCAAACTTTGCTGTTGGACAGGAGGTGATTGTCAAGAAAATCCTACCTAGAGTTTTAAAAGATTTATGTATTAAAGAGCACTTCCAATCACTGGCTCACTCCCCAAATGTCTGCAAAGCCAGGGCTAGGCCAGGCTAAAGCTAGGAGCTACATCCTGTTCCCCGACATGGGTGTCAGGAGCTCACACACTTAGGTTATCACCATTGCTTCCCAGGTGCATTAACAGGAAGCTCAACTGGAAGCAGAGGTGGGACCTGATTTCAGGTTCTCCAATATTGGCAGTGGGCATCCCAAGTGGCAGCTTAATCCACTGTACCATAACACCCTCTACTTTGATATTATTTATTTATTTACATATTTATATGTTTATTTATTTGAGACACAGAAAGAGACCTTCTATCTGCCATTTTACTCTCCAAAGGCCTGAAATATTTAGGGCTGGGCCACACTGAGGCTGGGATCAGAGAACTCAATTTGTTCTCCCCACATCTGCTGCCTCCCAGGTTGCACATTAGCAGGAAGTTGGAATTGCAAGTGTGCCAAGACTTGTACCAGGCACTTTAATTTGGGATGAAAGTTTCTCAAGAGCTATCTTAACCACAGGGCCAAGCACACTCCCACCTCAGTTTTTAAAGAAAAACAAGGAATTACATTCTCTTTCTATTACCCATAAATAAGAGTGGATAATCCCAATTGCTTGCTCCAAGCCTAGTTCCTTTTGCCACAGAGAATCAACTTCAGATAATGGTAGTGCTGTGAGTCACAGAGCAGAGATGAAAAGAACCCATGTTCTCACTGACCTCACTCAGCCATTGAATTTATCGAGCCCAGGACCACTGTGTCTGACTCTCCTCATTGTTCAAGCTGGTTTGAGATGGGCTCTTAGTCACCTGCACCCCATGGGAACCAGGAGAAGCACCTGGCTCCTGCCATTGGATCAGCATGGTGCACCGGCTGCAGCGTGCTGGCTGCGGCAGCCATTGGAGGGTGAACCAATAGCAAAGAAAGACTTTTCTCTCTCTCTCTCTCTCTCTCTCTCACTGTTCACTCTGCCTGTCAAAAAATAAATAAATAAATAAATAAATAAAATCCCAGTGAAAACACCACGTACTCTCTACAAGATGTCTGTGAGAAGGATTTTGAACTAAACTATCCACGGTCACCTAATAGGCCACTAAAGAGTTGGACTCACAATTTTGTCTTAGTACAAGGACTAACTGAGGACATAGCCACCAGGCTTTCTTTGTTTGATTTGTCTTACATTTGAGGAAGGTACTGTAGTGCCTAAAAAGGGGTGGGGTGACCTCAGTTTTCCCACTCAGCTGTGTGGCCCTAAGAAAGGTATTTAGATTCTATGGCTCCACTTTCTTCACCTGCCCATGGAGAGTATCACAGTGCTTGTTTAGAGGGTTATTGTCGGTACCAAAGAAATGAAATGACTCACGTGTATTATTCCAGCTATGAGTAGCACACAAAGTAAATATTTAAAAGTGTAGCTTAGGGGCCAGCATTGTGGTATAGTGGGTTAAATCATAGCCTATAGCTGGCATCCCATAGGGTGCCAGTTCTAGTCTTGGCTGCTCCACTTCTGCTGGAGTTCCTGCTAATACACCTGGGAAAGCAGTGCAGAATCCAAATACTCAGGTCCCTACACCCAGGTGGGGGGTCTGGATGAAGCTGCTAGCTCACAGTTTCAGCCTAAGTCCTAGTGGCTGCAGCTATTTGAGGAGTGAACCAGCAGATGGAGGATACCTCTCTCTGACTTTTCTCTCTCTGTAACTCTGCCTTTTAAATAAATAATGTCTAAAAGAAAAACACCTGTAGCTTAACACTTCTCTCACATTTAAGGATTCAAAGATATTCATTCCAGGAGGGGCTCATTTGCCTTGTTGCCTTACCTATAATGTCCCCTCATGCTACAAAACAGTTCCTGAAGCTCCAGTCATCCACTCTCCATCCCATCCAGAAGCACAATAGCAAATGAGAAGAGCATGTTTCTACTCTAAGAATATTTCCTTGGGTCAGGCATTGCACCTAGCAGATATGATTGACATTTCACAAAGAACAGCTCAGAGATAACAGAATTTTTATACATCCAGAGTCTAGAACCCAAAAGATTTTACAGGACCCAAGATGTTAGCAGGAAACAAAAGACCTGGGGAAATTCTGAATGTATTACACTTGGTAATGAAACTTTTGTGTAGAAATAACAGCAAACCTGATTCAAGTGGCTGAAATGTTAACACCAGATAAAAAGGGAACTTCAAAAACTTTTCACATGACATTAAGCAGAAACACAGAAAACATTCAAAATCAAGATCATGCACTGTATGCCCTGAAACTCTTAACCACTGCAAACATGAAAATGAACTGTACCTGTATCTTTATGGGGAATCAAGAAGGCAGGACTGCCTGTTGCTCAACCACCTATACTCACACCTGAGCAGTTTCTGGACCTGTAGGGAAGATGTTTTAGAAAGGGAAATATGTGATCAATGCCATATTTCTGACACCCCCACCTTCCTTATGAGCACAGAAGCCATCATTTACTTCCCATCAAAGTACTTATCTTCCCCATATACAACTGATAGCATTTGTTTTCTATTCTTTTGTCAGAAAAAGGCACCAGGTTTCAAGATTTTGTTTTATAAGTCTATACCTAGAGCCCTCAGCGCCTTGGTTATTTTTGCTCAATTCCATGCAATTTGAGTTTACAGTTCTGGTGTATGGGAAATGTTGCCAAATTAGCATCAACAACATATTTTCTTTCTTTTTTTTTAGATTTATTTTACTTATTTGAAAGACAGAGTTACAGAGAGAGAGGTACAGATAGAGATGTCTTCCATCCACTGGTTCACTCCCCAGATGACTGCAACAGCTGGAGCTATGCCGATCCGAAGCCAGGAATGAGGAGCTTTCTCTGTGTCTTCCACGTGGGTGCAGTGGAATGGAAGAGGAGTAGCCGTGACTAGAACCAGCACCCATATGGGATGCCGGTGCTTCAGACCAGGGCTTTAACCCACTGCGCCACAGCGCCAGCCCCAAAATATTTTCTAAATCAGAAAGTCTTGAATAGTGATCGTGTTTCTTTTCATTTTTCCTTTTTTTTCCCTGAATTTGCATTCTGACAATTTATTTACTCAAATGTTTTGCCTTACTTGATTATAAAGGTGATTTTTAGTGAAATGTTACATAATTTCTAAGAATGAGAATTTACTTTAACTGGAGTACCTAATGGAAAGCAGTGTGCAGTACATTGCACGTGTTCCAGCCCACGTTTAGCTAACTGGTAAGACAGGCAAACAGGGCCTGAAGGCTGGAGCTGGCCTCCCCTCAACAAAAGGCCACAGCGCAGTCCACGATCCCCGATCTCCCTCCATCCTCTCCACACAACCTAGGGAGAGGCAGACTGCGCGCACGGAGATGGAGAGGAGGCTCTGGAGGGAGCCAAGATCACTGGTGCAGGGACGGGGCCTGTCGCCCTTGTCTGGAGCCAGCCCAGCCCTCAGCGGTGGGGTCCGTAGATGGAAGAGCTCACTGGGGGGAGTCCAGGTCCCTCTGTAGCTGGTTCTGGCAGGATCCATCTGCCCATGGCCCCTTCTGGGAAACCTGGCCCCACACACTCACCACTTCCTGCTCGCAAGGTCTCTGCCTTTCCCTTCTCAGAGAGGAGAAGGCCGAGCCACCGCAGGGACACTCTTCCCCCTGCAGTCTGGACGCGACTAGGACACAGGGATCTCGCGAGATGATGAAGTTGTCCTCCGCCACCACCACCAGGGCCCTTGACTGGACATCTGGAAAGCCGATGGGCCTGAGGGGCGTCACAAAAGCCATAGCCAATCAGTACGCTCTCTGCCGCAGTGGGCGTGTTCCCAGTGGGCTGTTGACGGGCAAGGGGAGTGTGGGCCGGGTTTGGGGTCTGAGGCGGCCCTGGTCCTGATTTCAGGGCGGGGTCGCTGTGGCCTCCATGTTCCTCGGGGCTCTCCGGACCTCTAGAGTTCGCCATGAGTTGCAGAAGCCGCTCCAGGTGAGTCACCGCCAACTGCGGATCATCGACTTCTGGTCTTCGATTCTTCATATCCCGAACGATTTCTCCTTTGGGAAGTTTCTGTGATGTTCATTTGAACAATGTTTAAAGATATTGTGTGGTTAATCCTCTTGGTTCATTTCTCTTGCAGATACGCGTTTTCTAGTCTGTCTTTCGTCTTTATAATATTTCCTATGTGTTTCTTGCTATTATTAATGGCATTTTAAAAAAAAAGATTGTTTGAGACTGCTGTTTATCCCACTTCCCATGTTGGATCCTTCTCTCCCTTTTTGATCCTATCAGTTAGTATTAGCAGACACTTGTCTTGTTTGTGTGATCCCTTTGACTCTTAGACCTATCAGAGCCATTGATTGTGAACTGAAATTGATCACTTGGACTAGTGAGATGGCATTGGTACATGCCACCTTGATGGGATTGTATTGGAATCCCCTGGCACATTTCTAACTCCACCATTTGGGGCAAGTCCGATTGAGCATGTCCCAAATTGTACATCTCCTCCCTTTCTTTTTCCACTCTTAAATTTAACAGCGATCACTTTTCAGTTAAAATTTAAACACCTAAGAATAATTGTGTTTTAATTACAGAGTTCAACCACTAGTACTAGAACAACAACAACAACAACAAATACTGAAAAGGATAAAGTATTACATTGTACATCTAGAGTCAGGACAAGAGCTGATCAGGTCATTCTTTCTTATAGTGTCCATTTCACTTCAACAGGTTTCCCCTTTGGTGCTCAGTTAGTTGTCGCCGATCAGGGAAAACAAATGATATTTTTCTCTTGGGACTGGCTTAATTCACTCAGCATGATGTTTTCCAGATTCCTCCATCTTGTTGCAAATGACTGGGTTTCATTGTTTCTTACTGCTGTATAGTATTCTATGGAGTACATGTCCCATAATTTCTTTATCCAGTCTACTGTTGATGGGCATTTGGGTTGGTTCCAGGTCTTAGCTATTGTGAATTGAGCTGCAATAAACATTAATGTGCAGATGGCTTTTTTATTTGCCAAATTAATTTCCTTTGGGTAAATTCCAAGGAGTGGGATGGCTGGGTTATGTCGTAGGGTTATATTCAGGTTTCTGAGGAATCTCCAGACTGAATTCCATAGTGGCTATACCAGTTTGCATTCCCACCAACAGTGGGTTAGTGTCCCTTTTTTCCCCACATCCTCTCCAGCATCTATTGTTGGTAGATTTCTGAATGTGAGCCATTCTCACCGGGGTGAGGTGAAACCTCATTGTGGTTTTGATTTGCATTTCTCTGATTGCTAGTGATCTTGAACATTTTTTCATGTGTCTGTTGGCCATTTGGATTTCCTCTTTCGAAAAATGTCTATTGAGGTCCTTGGCCCATAGAATGGCAGATGTCCTAAACAACACTCTGGCCTCAGAGTCAGCCCTTAAAGCATTCGGATCTGGCTGAAGAGCCCATGAGAGTATTGTAGGCATGGAAAGCCAAGATATCATGGAAGAGAAAAAAAGAAGACCTAAATGAAAGATCTCTGTGAGTGAGATCTCAGTGGAAAGAACAGGGTCATCAAAGAAGGACGTACCTTTCTCTGAAGGGAGGAGAGAACTTCCAATTTGACTATGACCCTATCGGAATAAGATCAAAGTCAGCGAACTCAAAAGGCTTCCATAGCCCTGACAACTCATGACTAGAGCCTAGGGAGATTACTGACGCCATGAACAGGAGTGTCAATTTGTTAAGTCAGCAACAGGAGTCACTGTGTACTTACATCCCATGTGGGATCTGTCCCTAATGTGTTGTCTAATGTGCAATGATGCTATAACTAGTACTGAAACAGTATTTTTATACTTTGCGTTTCTGTGTGGGCACAAACTGATGAGATCTTTACTAATTATGTACTGAATCAATCTTCTGTATATAAATATAATTGGAAATGGAAAAAAAAAACCTGGTGTTCAATTGGAAATGGCAAAGAAAATTAATTAATTTTTTAAAAAAAATATTATGTAGGGTCTCTGTCTTTAATGTGCTGTACACTGTTATTTAATGCTATAACTAGTACTCCGACAGTATTTTTTTTCACTTTGTGTTGCTATATGGGGGCAAACTGTTCAAATCTTTACCTAATATATACTAAACTGATCTTTTGTATATAAAGAGAATTGAAAATGAATCATGATGTGATTGGAAGGGGAGAGGGAGCAGGAAAGGGGAGGATTGTGGGTGGGAGGGAAGTTTTGGGAGGGGGGAAGCCATTGTAACCCATAAGCTGTACTTTGGAAATTTATATTCATTAAATAAAAGTTTAATAATAATAATAATAATAAGATTGTTTGAAAGGCAGAGAGTGAGAGAGTGCGCGCGTGCGCTCGCGAGAGAGAAGGCTTCCATCTGCTGCTTCACTCCCCAGTTGGCTGCAATGGCCGGAGCTGCACAGATATGAAACCAGGAGCCAGGAGCTGCTTCCCTGTCCCCCAAGTGGGTGCAGGGGCCCAAGGACTTGGGCATCTTCCACTGCTTTCCCAGGACATAGCAGAGAGCTTGATCAGAAGTGGAGCAGCCAGGACTCGAACCGGTGCCCACATGGGACACCCTGGTCATGACATTTTACCTAGTGATCTCCTTACCTCATCTTATCAGTTGTATGTACTTGGGAATGACACTGGATTGTCTGTATGTAATGGTGTCATCTGGGTACATTGACAGAGTTACTGGTTTATTTAGGGTCAATGTTTGTTTTTGTTGTTGGATTTCCCTGTTAAGAGAGATGGGGAGAAGGCAGGCATAGCTGGGTCTGTTCGCAGGGGACAAGCTTTCAGTGATCCTGTGTTAAGTAGTTTGTTGTAGGTCCATTTTAGACTATCTTGATCACATACAGCAAATCCCTCTTTTTTTTGCAATTTTGCCAGAAGTTGATTTTTTTTTTCCACCTGGATACTGAATTTTGTTAAATGCTTTAACACTTAATCTGAATGAACATGTAATTACCTCACATTTTCAACCTTCTGGATGATTTACAGGGTTTGTTTGACAGTGTTGAATGCCCTTTACTTTTTAATGTGTCTTGCTTGTTATTGATCTATGATATTTTCCTATATGTTTGAATTCATATAATATTTTGCTCAGAATATCACCTGTTGATGAAACAAATGCTCATTAATTTCATAACCTGGTACTGTTTGCATTATATATACAACACTGGCTTCCCAAAAGTAATTTAAATATATTATCTGTTTATTTCCACTTAGAATGAGTTTGGGAAATTTAAATTTATTTTTCTTTCTTAAAAATTTAGAATATTCCATATGTTTGGGCACCAACCTTTACTTGTGGAAATTTTGTCATGGTTGGTTTGGCTCTTCAAAAAATTCAATCAACTGATTAGATTATGTAGTGTTTTTCTTTGTTGTTTTTCTTCTGTTTCATGCTATATTTGTGTTTTGGGTGACTGATTTTCAAAGTGTAACGGATTTTGAACTCTGGAGTCACATTTTTATTTCTAAGAATTTAATAATATCCTCTTAGTATCTTGGTAAATTCTGAATGTTCTATAAAGAATGGCCCTGTTTTAATTTCTTGAAATTGGTTATTGGTTTATTCATTTTCTTAACTTTTAAAATATCTTTTTCCTTAAATGTTTCTGTAGTACTTTTGTGACTGGAAACATTTCATTAATGTCTGTTGCATCCATGTCCTGCCTTTATTTAAATATTCTTTCAGCATTTTTCCTCTTTAATTCTTGAAAAGGTAGCTGAGATTTCTGTGTCCTAACATATTCACTTCAGGATTTCCATTTTCTCAAAGTGCTGTATCCCCTAAATTTTCCCATATATTTGCAAACTCTGTAAGTGTAGACCCTGTCTGCCCCAGTGTCTCCATCCCCATGAGCCTGCAACCATACCAGGCTTCATATATCTCCTTTCCTGTGCCTGAAACCCCATGTGTTTTCTCCAGTGTCACTCTCCATAGAACTGTGACCTCTCTTCACTGTTGTATGTTGTCATTTGTAAAACCTCTGTACTCCATGTCATCCCTCGAAAGTTCTATTCCTTGTGCCTTCATGAGTCTCCAGCCCCTGTGTCTCCAGCACCTCTTTTTAAAAAAGATTTATTTGAAAATTACATAGAGGGAGAGACAGAGGCATAGAGAGAAAGAAAGAGCTTTCATCTGCTAGCTCACTCCTCAATTGGCTGCAATGTCCAGGGTTGGGCCAGATTGAAGCCAGGAGCCAGGCATTTGGAGATTTTTCTGGTCTCTCACATGGGTGGCAGAGGCCAAAACAGTAGGGCCATCTTCCACTGTGTTCCCAGGTCATTAGCAGGGAGCTGGATCTGAACAGGAGCAGCCAGCATACAAACCAGCACCCATATGGGATGCCAGCATCATAGGCAGTGGTGTAACTCACTGCAGCACAATGCTAGCCCCTCCACCACATCTTTCCTTGAGTGTCCATCTGTGCCTGCATCCCGAGCCAGTTGCCAGGTCCTCCAGCCCCTCTGCATGAAGCTGTGATCTCCCATCAATTATCTCCTTCTCTGCTCTAGAGTATTTTCCTGCTACCCTGGAGTGACTTCATTGCCTGCGCCTTTAGCTCATGGCAGCCTTTAGATACCTCTCTGCCCTTTGCTTGAAGTCATTGTCTTCCTTAGGCTTCCAGAACCCCTATGACTGCAACCTAGCTTTTCTCTTGTGTCCCCATGCTAAATGCCTGCACCCTAAGTATCTCATGTGTCTTCATCTGTTCTCTTCCCAGGGTCTCCACCCACTTTGAAGGTTTGGTTATGCAGTTAACCATTGAAGAACAACTTAGTTTTATATGAGCTTTAGCCATTGTGAATAAAGCTGCTATATATGTTTTCATGTGAGCTTTTATCAAGGCATACGTTTTCACACCAACTGTGAAAATATATTAGAACATGTATGGTGTATGACACGGTGTTGGATTCCTAATAATATGTCAAGATGTCTGATAAAGCATCTATCCCATGATGCATTCTCACCAGTAAAGAATGAGATTTCCTGCTACCCTCTTTGCAAAGCATTTGTAATGGTTATTTTTAAGTATAACCATCCTGATACACAGTGTATCCATCTTGTTGCTGTCTAAATGTGCTCTTCCTTTATGTACAGTACATTTCTTTTTCTCAGAAATCTCTAATATTCAGAATGGTTTATATGCTTTTTTTTAAAATTTATTTGACAGAGTTACACAGTGAGAGAGAGAGAAAAAGGTCTTCTTTCTGTTGGCTCACCCCCCAATGGCTGCTACAGCCGCAACTATGCCGATCTGAAGCCAGGATCCAGGTGCTTCCTCCTGGTCTCCCATGCAGGTGCAGTGGCCCAAGCACTTGGGCCATCCTCCACTGCCTTCCCAGGCCACAGCAGAGAGCTGGACTGGAAAAGGAGCAACTGGGATTAGAACCCAGCACCATGGCATTGGCCTCATATATGCTTATTTTAATATATGCATTTTATGTGTGTCTCTATATATTCTGGCAGTATTTAAATTTGCAGGCAATTATTTTCCTGTTACTGAGTTCTACAAGTTTTTTGTTAAATTGGCATACAATTCCTTCAAGTGTGTAATTTTCTTTTTTATAAGATTGATTTATTTATTTGAAAGGAACAGTTACAAAGAGGGAGAGACATAGTGAGACAGAGAAACAGATCTTTCATCACTGATTCACTCTACAAATGACCACAATGGCTGATTCTGTGCCAGACTGAAGCCAGAAGCCTGGAAATCCATCTGGGTCTCCCATGTGGATGACAGGGGCTGAAGCACTTGGGTCACCTTCTGCTGCTTCCCTGGGCACATTAGCAGGGAGCTGGATGGGTTGTGGAGTTGAACTACTGCTTATAAGGGACGCCAGTGTCACAGATCAGGGCCTACCTGGTGTGTGACAATACCAACCATGGTTTTGTCTTTGATAATAGGCATTCTAACTGAAGTAATTTGGTATCTAATTGTGGTTTTGATTTGTATTTCCCTGTTAATTAGTGATGCTGAGCATTTTTCCTATACCTGTTGGCCATTTATATGCCTTTCTTTGACAAATTTGCATTTAGATCTAATGCCAATTTTTAAATCTGTTCATTTTTCATTGAGTTTTTAAAATGTCTTAAGGTGGCCAGTGCTGTGGCTTACTGGGCTAATCCTCCACCTGTAGCGCCGGCACCTTGGGTTCTAGTCCTGGTTGAGGTGCCGGATTCTGTCCTGGTCACTCCTCTTCCTGTCCAGCTCTGGGATGTGGCCCAGGAGTGCAGTGGAGGATGGCCCAAGTCCTTGGGTCCTGTACCCACATGGGAGACCAGGAGAAGCGTTTTGTTTGCATATGGAACCAATTAGCATTTGCTAGCACAAAATAAAAGGTCCCCTACTAAAATTCATTCCAAAGCATAAAGTCCATTTATAATGTCCAGAAAACACAAACACAGAGCCTGTAGCTTGGTCTGGGATTGAGTTAGCCACAACACAAAAGGATATTCCTGGTTTCATACAGTCATATGTGGACAAAGTGTTGTGGGTTTCATTTGCAATTGCCCCAGAAAATCAGTCAAACTGCTTTTGGAGAAAAACAAAGTCTTTTCATTAGGGAAGTGCATAAAATGTCATCTATACAAACAGAAATATCATGTTTGTTTGCCACAGTTCCTCTAGATTTCTCCCTAGAAAATACGAATGTGTAGAGCTGGTGTCTCCATGGGGAACCAACTAGTGTTTCCAAGCACAAAATTAAATGTTCCCTGATAAAAAACATTCAAAACAATAAATTCCGTCGATAATATCCAGAAAACACAAACACAGAGGCTGTAGCAATATCTGGGATTCAGTTAGCCAAAACACAACCAGACATTTCTGGTTTCATCCAGTCAAATCCGGACAAAGTGGTGTGGAATTCGTATGCAATGGACCAAGAAAATCACAGTACAAATGGTTTTGGAGAAAAGCAAAGTCTTTTTGTTAGGTAAGTGCATAAAATGTCATCTATACAAACAGAAATATCAAGTTTGTTTGCAGCAGGTGCTCTAGCTTTCTCCCTAGAAAACACAAATGTTCAGAAGTTTTGTGGCAAATGGAACCAATTAGCATTTGCCAGCACAAAATAAAAGGTCCCCTACTAAAATTCATTCCAAAGCATAAAGTCCATTGATAAAATCCAGAAAACACAGACACAGAGGCTGTCGCAATATCTGGGATTGAGTTACTGAAAACACAACCAGATATGTGTGGTTTCATCCAGTAATATCCGGACAAAGTTGTGTGGACTTCGTATGCAATGGACCAGGAAAATCACAGTAAAAATGGTTTTAGAGAAAAGCAAAGTCTTTTCATTAGGCAAGAGCATAAAATGTCATGTATCCAAACAAAAATATCATGTTTCTTAACCGCAGCTCCTCTAGATTTCTCCCTAGAAAATACGAATGTGTGGAGCTTGTGTCTCACTGTGGAACCAATTAGTGCTTCCCAGCACAAAATTAAATGTTCCCTGATAAAACAAACATTCAAACAATAAATTCCATCGATAATATCCAGAAAACACGAACACAGAGGCTGTCGCAATATCTGGGATTGAGTTAGCCAAAACACAACGGGATATTTCTGGTTTCATCCAGTCATATCCAGACAAAGTGGTGTAGAATTCGTATGCAATGGATGGAGAAAATCACAGTAAAAATGGGTTTGGAGAAAAGCAAAGACTTTCTCATAGGCAAGTGCATGAAATGTCATCTATACAAACAGAAATATAATGTTTGTTTGCTGCAGTTCCTATAGCTTTCTCCCTAGAAAATATGAATGTGTAGAGCTGGTGTCCCCATGTGGAACCACTTAGTGTTTCTACGGTACAAAATTAAATGTTCCCTGATAAAAACATCAAAATCATAAAGTCCATCGATAATATCCAGAAAACACAAACTCAGAAACTTTCACAATATTTCACATTGAGTTAGCCAAAACACAACTGGATATTTATGGTTTTATCCAGCCATATCCGGAAAAAGTCGTTTGGAGTTCATATGCAATGGACCAAGAAAATCACAGTAAAAATGGTTTTGGAGAAAAGCAAAGTCTTTTCGTTAGGCAAGTGCATAAAATGTCATCTATACAAACAGAAATATCATGTTTGTGTGCCACAGTTCCTCTAGCTTTCTCCCTAGGAAATACAAATATGTAGAGCTGGTGTCTCCATGTGGAACCAGTTAGTGTTTCCAAGCACAAATTAAATGATCCCTGATAAAAACATTCAAAACAATAAAATCCATTGATAAAATCCAGAAAACACAGAAAAGGGGCTGTTGCAATATCTGGGATTGAGTTAGCCAAAACACAACCGGATATTTCTGGTTTCATCCAGTCATATCTGGACAAAGCGGTGTGTCATTCATATGCAATTGACCAAGAAAATCACAAAAAGGTGTTTGGATAAAAGCAAAGTCTTTTCCTTAGGCAACTGCATAAAATGTCATCTATACAAACACAGAGGCTGTCACAATATTTGGGCTAGAGTTAGACAAAACACAACCGGATATTTCTGGTTTCATCCAGTCATATCTGGACAAAGTGGTGTGGAATTCATATAAAATGGACACAGACAATCACAGTACAAATGGTTTTGGAGAAAAGCAACGTCATTTCGTTAGGCAAGTGCATAAAATATCATCTATACAAAAAGAAATATCATGTTTGTTTGCCGCAGTTCCTCTAGCTTTCTCGCTAGAAAATGCGAATGTGAAGAGCTGGTGTCTCCATGTGGAACCAGTTAGTGTTTCCAAGCACAAAATTAAATGTTCGGTGATAAAAAACATTCAAAACAATAAGGTCCGTCGATAATATCCAGAAAACACAAACACAGAGGCTTTCGCAATATTTGGGATTGAGTTAGCCAAAAGACAACCGGATATTTCTGGTTTCATCCACTCATATCCGGAAAATTTGGTGTGGTTTTCGTATGAAATGGACACAATTACAGTAAAAATGGATTTGGAGAAAAGCAAAGTCTTTCTGTTAGGCAAGTGCATAACAAGTCATGTATACAAACAGAAATATCATGTTTGTTTGCCACAGTTCCTCTAGCTTTCTTCTAGAAAATACGATTGTGTAGAGCTTGTGTCTCCATGTGGAACCAATTAGTGTTTCCAGCACAAAATTAAATGTTCCCTGATAAAAAAATATTCAAAATATAAAGTCCATCGATAATATCCAGAAAACACAAACACAGAGATTGTAGCAATATCTGGGATTGAGTAGGCCAAAACACAACCTGATATTTCTGGTTTCATCCAGTCATATCTGGACAAAGTCGTGTGGAATTGGTATGCAATGGACGGAGAAAATAACAATAAAATTTTTTTTGGAGAAAAGCAAAGTCTTTCTCTTAGGCAAGTACATAAAATGTCATCTATACAAACAGAAATACCATGTTTGTTTGCCGCAGTTCCTCTAGCTTTCTCCTAGAAAATAGGAATGTGTAGAGCTGGTGTCTCCATGTGGAACCAATTAGTGTTTCCATGAATAAAAAAATGTTCCCTGATAAAAACATTCAAAGAATAAAGTCCATCGATAATATCCAGAAAACTCAAACACAAAGGCTTTCTCAAAATTTGGGATTGAGTTAGCCAAAACACAACCAGATATTTCTGGTTTCCTCCAGTCAAATCCGGACAAAGTGGTGAGGATTTGACTGGAGGAAACCAAAAATATCTGCACTTGCCTAACAAAAAGACTTTACTTTTCTCCAAAACCATTTTTACTGAGATGTTCTCAGTCCATTGCAAACGAATGCCACACCATTTTTTCCGGATATGACTGGATGAAACCAGAAATATCTGGTTGTGTTTTGGCTAACTCAATCCCAGATATTGTTTCACCCTTGTGTTTGCCTTTTCCGGATATTATAGACGGACTTTATTGTATCGAATATTTTTTATCATGGAACATTTAATTTTATGCTTGGAAATGCTAATTCGTTCCACATGGAGACACCAGTTCTACACATTCGTATTTTCTTGGGAGAAAGCTAGAGGAACTGCGGCAAACAAACCTGGTATTTCTGTTTGTTACATGACATTTTATGCACTTCCCTAATGAAAAGACTTTGCTTTTCTCCAAAACCATTTTACTGTGATTTTCTTGTCCACGTTTGTTTGCCACAGTTCCTCTAGCTTTCTCCCTAGAAAATAAGAATGTGTAGATCTTGTGGCTCCATGTGGAACCAATTAGTGTTTCCAAGCTCAAAATTAAATGTTCCCTGATAAAAACATTCAAAACAATAAAGTCCGTCGAAAATATACGGAAAACACAAACACAGAGGCTTCGCAATATCTGGGCTTGAGTAGGCCAAAATACAACCGGATATTTCTGGTGTCATCCAGTCATATCCGGAAAAAATGGTGTGGCATTTGTTTGCAATGGACTGAGAACATCTCAGTAAAAATGGTTTTGGACAATAGGAAAGTCTTTTCGTTAGGCAAGTGCATAAAATGTCATTATTACAAACAGAAATATCATAGTTGTTTGCTGCAGTTCCTCTAGGTTTCTCCCTAGAAAACACGAATGTGTAGAGCAGCTGTCTCCATGGGGAACCAATTAGTGTTCACAAGCACAAAATTAAATGTTCCCTGATAAAAAATATTCAAAACAATAAAGTCCATCGATAATATCCAGAAAACATAAGCACAGAGGCTGTAGCAATATCTGGGATTGAGTTAGGCAAAACACAACCGGATATTTCCGGTTTCCTCCAGTCATATCCGGATAAAGTGGTGTGTCATTCGTATGCAATGGACCGAGAAAATCACAGTAAAAATGGTTTAGGAGAAAAGCAAAGTTTTTAAGTTAGGCAAGTGCATAAAATGTCATCTATACAAACAGAAATATCATGTTTGTTTGCTGCAGTTCCTCTAGCTTTCTCCCTAGAAAATACGATGTGTAGAGTTGTTGTCTGATAGTGGAACCAAATTGTGATTCCAAGAACAAGATTAAAAGTTACCTGATAAAAAACATTCAAAACAATAAAGTCCATCGATAATACCCAGAAAACACAAACACAGAGCTTTCCCAATATCTGGGATTGAGTTAGCCAAAACACAACCGGATATTTCTGATTTCATCCAGTCATATGCGGACAAAGTGTTGTGGAATCCGTATACAATGAACGCAGACAATCAAAGGAAAAATGGTTTTGAAGAAAAGCAAAGTCTTTTCGTTAGGGAAGTGCATAAAATGTAATCTATACAAACAGAATTATCATATTTGTTTGCCACTGTTCACTAGCTTTCTCCCTAGAAAATACGAATGTGTAGAGCTGGTTTCTCCATGTGGAACAAATTAGTATTTCCAAGCACAAAATTAAATGTTCCCTGATAAAAACATTCGAAACAATAAAGTGCATCGATAATATCCAGAAAACACAAACACAGAGACTATCGCAATATCTGGGATTGAGTTAGCCAAAACACAACTGGATATTTCTGGTTTCATCCAGTCATAATTGACAAAGTGGTGTGTGATTCGTGTGCCATTGACCAAGAAAATCACAATAAAAATTGTTTTGGAGAAAAGCAAAGTCTTTTCATTAGGGAAGTGCATACAATGTCATGTATACAAACAGAAATATCATGTTTGTTTGCCCCAGTTCCTTTAGCTTTCTCCATAGAAAATACGATGTATAGAGTTGGTGTCTCAAATGAAACGAAATCATGATTCCAAGCACAAAATTCAATGTTCCTTGATAAAAAATATTCAAAACAATATAGTCTATCTATAATATCCAGAAAACACAAACACAGAGGCTGTAGCAATATCTGGGATTGAGTAGGCCAAAACAAAACCGGATATTTCTGGCTTCATCCAGTCATATCCGTGCTAAGTGGTGTTGCATTCGTATGGAATGGACCGAGAAAATCACAGTAAAAATGGTTTTGGAGAAAAGCAAAGTCTTTTCGTTAGGCAAGTGCATAAAATGTCATCTATACAAACAGAAATATCATGTTTTTTACCGCAGTACCTCTAGCTTTCTCCCTAGAAAATACAAATGTGTAGAGCTGGTGTCTCATGTAGAACCAGTTCGCGGTTCCAAGCACAAAATTAAATGTTCCCTGTTAAAAACATTCAAAACAATAAAGTCCATCGATAATACCCAGAAAACACAAACACAGAGCTGTCCCAATATCTGGGATTGAGTTAGCCAAAACACAACCGGATATTTCTGGTTTCATCCAGTCATAAGCGGACAAAGTGGTGTGGAATCCATATACAATGGACGCAGACAATCAAAGGAAAAATGGTTTTGAAGAAAAGCAAAGTCTTTTCGTTAGGGAAGTACATAAAATGTAATCTATACAAACAGAATTATCATGTTTGATTGCCTCAGTTCACTAGCTTTCTCCCTAGAAATACGGATATGTAGAGCTGGTTTCTCCATGTGGAACGAATTAGCATTTCCAAGCACAACATTAAATGTTCCCTGATAAAAACATTCAAAACAATAAAGTGCATCGATAATATCCAGAAAACACAAACACAGAGACTATCGCAATATATGGGATTGAGTTAGCCAAAACACAACTGGATATTTCTGGTTTCCTCCAGTCATATCCAGAGAAAGGGGTGTGCGATTCGTGTGCCATGGACCAAGAAAATCACAATAAAAATTGTTTTGGAGAAAAGCAAAGTCTTTTCATTAGGGAAGTGCATACAATGTCATCTATACAAACAGAAATAGCATGTTTGTTTGCGGCAGTTCCTCTAGCTTTCTCCCTAGAAAATATGCATGTATAGAGCTGGTGTCTCCATGTGGAACTAATTAGTGTTTCCAAGCACAAAATTAAATGTTCCCTGATAACAAAAACTTTCAAAAAAATAAACTCCTTCGATAATATCCAGAACCACACACTCAGAGGCTTTTGCAGTATTTGGGATTGAGTTAGCCAAAACACAACCGGATATTTCTGGTTTCCTCCAGTCATATCCAGAGAAAGTGGTGTGGAATTTATATGCAGTGGACCGAGAAAATCACAGTAAAACTGGTTTTGGACATAAGCAAAGTTTTTTTGTTAGGCATGTGCATAAAATGTCATATATACAAACAGAAATATCATGTTTGTTTACCACAGTTCCTCTAGCTTTCTCCCTAGAAAATACCAATGTGTAGAGCCGGTGTCTCCATATGGAACAAATTAGTGTTTCCAAGCACAAAATTAAATGTTACCTGATAAAAAACATTCAAAACAATGATGTACGTCAATAATATCCGGAAACACAAACACAGAATCTGTAGCAATATCAGAGATTGAGTTAGCCCAAATATAACCGGATATTTCTGGTTTCATCCAGTCATATCCGGACAAAGTGGTGTGGAATTCGTATGTAATGGACCCAGGAAAATACAATAAAAATGCTTTTGGAGAAAAGTGAAGTCTTTAGGTTAGGCAAGTGCATAAAATGTCATCTATACAAACAGAAATATCATGTTTGTTTGCCACAGTTCCTCTAGCTTTCTCCCTAGAAAATAAGAATTTTTAGAGCTGGTATCTCAATGTGGAACCAATTAGTGTTTCCAAGAACAAAATTAAATCTTCACTGATAAAATACTTTCGAAATAATAAAGTCAATCAATAATATCCAGAAAACACAAACACAGAGGCTGTAGCAATATCTGGGACTGAGTTAGCCAAAACACAAGCGGATATTTCTGGTTTCATCCCATCATATGCCGACAAAGTTTTGTGGCATTCATATGCAATGGACTGAGAAAATCCCAGTAAAAATGGTTTTGGAGAAAATCGACATTGTTTTGTAAGGCAAGTGCATGAAATGTCATCTATACAAACAGAAATATCATGTTTGTTTGCCGCAGATCCTCTAGCTTACTCCCCAGAAAATATGCATGTGTAGAGCTGGTGTCTCCATGTGGAACCAATTAGTGTTTCCAAGCACAAAATTAAATGTTCCCTGATAAAAGGCATTCAAAAATAAAGTCCATCGATAATATCTGGAAAAAACAAACACAGAGGCTGTAGCAATATCTGGGATTGAGTAGGCCAAAACACAAGTGGATATTTGTGGTTACATCCAGTCATACCCGGAAAAGTCCTGTGGAATTAGTATGCAATGGACTGAGAAAATCAAAGTAAAAAATTTTTGGAGTAAAGCAAAATGTTTTCGTTAAGCAAGTTCATAAAATGTCATCAATACAAACAGAAATACCATGTTTGTTTGCCGCAGTTCCTCTAGCTTTCTCCCTAGAAAATACGAATGTGTAGAGCTGGTGTCTCCATGTGGAACCAGTTAGTGTTTCCAAGCACAAAATTAAATGTTCCCTGATAAAATACATTCAAAACAATAAAGTCAATCAATAATATCCAGAAAACACAAACATAGAGGCAGTCGCAAAATCTGGTATTGAGTTATCCAAAACACAACCGGATATTTCTGGTTTCATCCAGTCATATCCGGAGAAAGGTGTATGGAATTTGTTTGAAATGGACTGAGAAAATCACAAAAAAAATGGTTTTGGAGAAAAGAGAAATCTTTTCTTAGGCAACTGCATAAAATGTCATCTCTACAAACCAAAATATCATGTTTGTTTGCCGCAGTTCATCTAGCTTTCTCCCTAGAAATTACGGATGTGTAGAGCTGGTGTATTCATGGGGAACAAATTACTGTTTCCAACACAAAATTAAATGTTTTCTGATAAAAAACATTCAAAACAATAAAGTCTGTCGATAATATTCGGAAAACACATACACAGAGGCTGCAGCAATATCTGGAATTGAGTTAGCCAAAACACAACCGGATATTTCTGGTTTCATTCAGTCATATCCGTACAAAGTGGTGTGGAATTCCTATGCAATGTTCCCAAAAAATCACAGTAAAAATGGTTTTGGAGAAAAGCAAAGTCTTTTCGTTAGGTAAGTGCATAAAATGTCATCTATACAAACAGAAATATCATGTTTGTTTGCCGCAGTTCCTCTAGGTTTCTCCCTAGAAAATACCAATGTGTAGAGCTGGTGTCTCCATGAGGAACCAATTAGTGTTTCCAAGCACAAAATTAAATATTCCCTGATAAAAAATATTCAAAACAATAAAGTCGATCGATAATATCCAGAAAACACAAACACAGAGGCTGTAGCAATATCTGGGATTGAGTTAGGCAAAACACAACTGGATTTTTCTGGTTACATCCACTTATATCCGGTCAAGGTCGTGTGGAATTCGTATGGAATGGACCGAGAAAATCATATTAAAAATGTTTTAGGATAAAAACAAAGTTTTATTGTTAGGCAAGTGTATAAAATAAATTATTACAAACAGAACTATCACGTTTGTTTGCAGCAGTTCATCTAGTTTTCTCTCTAGATAATACGAAGGTGTAGAGCTGGTGTCTCCATGTGGAATCAATTAGTGTTTCCCAGCACGAAATTAAATGTTCCCTGAAAAAAAAACATTAAAAACAATAAAGTCCATCGATAATATCCAGAAAACACAGACAGAAATGTTTTTGCAATATTTGCGATTGAGTTAGCCAAAACAAAACTGGATATTTCTGGTTTCCTCCAGTCATATCCAGAGAAAGGGGTGTGGAATTTACATGCAATGGACCGAGAAAATCACAGTAAAAATGGTTTTCGACATAAGCAAAGTCTTTACGTTAGGCAAGTGCATAAAATGTCATCTATACAAACAGAAATACCATGTTTGTTTGTGGCAGTTCCTCTAGCATTCTCCCTAGAAAATACACATGTATAGAGCTGGTGTCTCCATGTGGAACCAATTAGTGTTTCCAAGCACAAAATTAAATGTTCCCTGATCAAAAACATTCGAAACAATAGAGTCCATCGATAATATCAAGAAAACACAAACACAGAGGTTTTCGCAGTATTTGAGATTGAGTTACCCAAAACACAACCGGATATTTCTGGTTTCATCCAGTCATATCCGGACAAAGTGGTGTGGAATTCGTATGTAATGGACCCAGGAAAATACAATAAAAATGCTTTTGGAGAAAAGTGAAGTCTTTAGGTTAGGCAAGTGCATAAAATGTCATCTATACAAACAGAAATATCATGTTTGTTTGCCACAGTTCCTCTAGCTTTCTCCCTAGAAAATACGAAATTTTAGAGCTGGTACCTCAATGTGGAACCAATTAGTGTTTCCAAGAACAAAATTAAATCTTCACTGATAAAATAATTTCAAAATAATAAAATCAATCAATAATATCCAGAAAACACAAACACAGAGGCTGTAGCAATATCTGGGACTGAGTTAGCCAAAACAAAAGTGGATATTTCTGGTTTCATCCAGTCATATGCCGACAAAGTTTGTGGCATTCGTATGCAATGGACTGAGAAAATCCCAGTAAAAATGGTTTTGGAGAAAATCGACGTCGTTTCGTAAGGCAAGTGCATAAAATGGCATCTATACAAACAGAAATATCATGTTTGTTTGCCACAGATCCTCTAGCTTACTCCCCAGAAAATATGCATGTGTAGAGCTGGTGTCTCCATGTGGAACTAATTAGTGTTTCCAAGCACAAAATTAAATGTTCCCTGACAACAAAAACTTTCAAAACAATAAACTCCTTCGATAATATCCAGAACCACAAACACAGAGGCTTTCTCAGTATTTGGGATTGAGTTAGCCAAAACACAACCGGATATTTCTGGTTTCCTCCAGTAATATCCAGAGAAAGGGGTGTGGAATTTATATGCAATGGACCGAGAAAATCACAGTAAAAATGGTTTTGGAGAAAAGCAAAGTTTTTTTGTTAGACATGTGCATAAAATGTCATCTATACAAACAGAAATATCATGTTTGTTTACCACAGTTCCTCTAGCTTTCTCCCTAGAAAATACCAATGTGTAGAGCCGGTGTCTCCATATGGAACGAATTAGTGTTTCCAAGCACAAAATTAAATGGTACCTGATAAAAAACATTCAAAACAATGATGTCCGTCAATAATATCCGGAAACACAAACACAGAGTCTGTAGCAATATCTGAGATTGAGTTAGCCCAAATATAACCGGATATTTCTGGTTTCATCCAGTCATATCCGGACAAAGTGGTGTGGAATTCGTATGTAATGGACCCAGGAAAATACAATAAAAATGCTTTTGGAGAAAAGTGAAGTCTTTAGGTTAGGCAAGTGCATAAAATGTCATCTATACAAACAGAAATATCATGTTTGTTTGCCGCAGTTCCTCTAGATTTCTCCCTAGAAAATAAGAATTTTTAGAGCTGGTATCTCAATGTGGAACCAATTAGTGTTTCCAAGAACAAAATTAAATCTTCACTGATAAAATACTTTCGAAATAATAAAGTCAATCAATAATATCCAGAAAACACAAACACAGAGGCTGTAGCAATATCTGGGACTGAGTTAGCCAAAACACAAGCGGATATTTCTGGTTTCATCCCATCATATGCCGACAAAGTTTTGTGGCATTCATATGCAATGGACTGAGAAAATCCCAGTAAAAATGGTTTTGGAGAAAATCGACATTGTTTTGTAAGGCAAGTGCATGAAATGTCATCTATACAAACAGAAATATCATGTTTGTTTGCCGCAGATCCTCTAGCTTACTCCCCAGAAAATATGCATGTGTAGAGCTGGTGTCTCCATGTGGAACCAATTAGTGTTTCCAAGCACAAAATTAAATGTTCCCTGATAAAAGGCATTCAAAAATAAAGTCCATCGATAATATCTGGAAAAAACAAACACAGAGGCTGTAGCAATATCTGGGATTGAGTAGGCCAAAACACAAGTGGATATTTGTGGTTACATCCAGTCATACCCGGAAAAGTCCTGTGGAATTAGTATGCAATGGACTGAGAAAATCAAAGTAAAAAATTTTTGGAGTAAAGCAAAATGTTTTCGTTAAGCAAGTTCATAAAATGTCATCAATACAAACAGAAATACCATGTTTGTTTGCCGCAGTTCCTCTAGCTTTCTCCCTAGAAAATACGAATGTGTAGAGCTGGTGTCTCCATGTGGAACCAGTTAGTGTTTCCAAGCACAAAATTAAATGTTCCCTGATAAAATACATTCAAAACAATAAAGTCAATCAATAATATCCAGAAAACACAAACATAGAGGCAGTCGCAAAATCTGGTATTGAGTTATCCAAAACACAACCGGATATTTCTGGTTTCATCCAGTCATATCCGGAGAAAGGTGTATGGAATTTGTTTGAAATGGACTGAGAAAATCACAAAAAAATGGTTTTGGAGAAAAGAGAAATCTTTTCTTAGGCAACTGCATAAAATGTCATCTCTACAAACCAAAATATCATGTTTGTTTGCCGCAGTTCATCTAGCTTTCTCCCTAGAAATTACGGATGTGTAGAGCTGGTGTATTCATGGGGAACAAATTACTGTTTCCAACACAAAATTAAATGTTTTCTGATAAAAAACATTCAAAACAATAAAGTCTGTCGATAATATTCGGAAAACACATACACAGAGGCTGCAGCAATATCTGGAATTGAGTTAGCCAAAACACAACCGGATATTTCTGGTTTCATTCAGTCATATCCGTACAAAGTGGTGTGGAATTCCTATGCAATGTTCCCAAAAAATCACAGTAAAAATGGTTTTGGAGAAAAGCAAAGTCTTTTCGTTAGGTAAGTGCATAAAATGTCATCTATACAAACAGAAATATCATGTTTGTTTGCCGCAGTTCCTCTAGCTTTCTCCCTAGAAAATACCAATGTGTAGAGCTGGTGTCTCCATGAGGAACCAATTAGTGTTTCCAAGCACAAAATTAAATATTCCCTGATAAAAAAATATTCAAAACAATAAAGTCGATCGATAATATCCAGAAAACACAAACACAGAGGCTGTAGCAATATCTGGGATTGAGTTAGGCAAAACACAACTGGATTTTTCTGGTTACATCCACTTATATCCGGTCAAGGTCGTGTGGAATTCGTATGGAATGGACCGAGAAAATCATATTAAAAATGTTTTAGGATAAAAACAAAGTTTTATTGTTAGGCAAGTGTATAAAATAAATTATTACAAACAGAACTATCACGTTTGTTTGCAGCAGTTCATCTAGTTTTCTCTCTAGATAATACGAAGGTGTAGAGCTGGTGTCTCCATGTGGAATCAATTAGTGTTTCCCAGCACGAAATTAAATGTTCCCTGAAAAAAAACATTAAAAACAATAAAGTCCATCGATAATATCCAGAAAACACAGACAGAAATGTTTTTGCAATATTTGCGATTGAGTTAGCCAAAACAAAACTGGATATTTCTGGTTTCCTCCAGTCATATCCAGAGAAAGGGGTGTGGAATTTACATGCAATGGACCGAGAAAATCACAGTAAAAATGGTTTTCGACATAAGCAAAGTCTTTACGTTAGGCAAGTGCATAAAATGTCATCTATACAAACAGAAATACCATGTTTGTTTGCGGCAGTTCCTCTAGCATTCTCCCTAGAAAATACACATGTATAGAGCTGGTGTCTCCATGTGGAACCAATTAGTGTTTCCAAGCACAAAATTAAATGTTCCCTGATCAAAAACATTCGAAACAATAGAGTCCATCGATAATATCAAGAAAACACAAACACAGAGGTTTTCGCAGTATTTGAGATTGAGTTACCCAAAACACAACCGGATATTTCTGGTTTCATCCAGTCATATCCGGACAAAGTGGTGTGGAATTCGTATGTAATGGACCCAGGAAAATACAATAAAAATGCTTTTGGAGAAAAGTGAAGTCTTTAGGTTAGGCAAGTGCATAAAATGTCATCTATACAAACAGAAATATCATGTTTGTTTGCCACAGTTCCTCTAGCTTTCTCCCTAGAAAATACGAAATTTTAGAGCTGGTACCTCAATGTGGAACCAATTAGTGTTTCCAAGAACAAAATTAAATCTTCACTGATAAAATAATTTCAAAATAATAAAATCAATCAATAATATCCAGAAAACACAAACACAGAGGCTGTAGCAATATCTGGGACTGAGTTAGCCAAAACAAAAGTGGATATTTCTGGTTTCATCCAGTCATATGCCGACAAAGTTTGTGGCATTCGTATGCAATGGACTGAGAAAATCCCAGTAAAAATGGTTTTGGAGAAAATCGACGTCGTTTCGTAAGGCAAGTGCATGAAATGTCATCTATACAAACAGAAATATCATGTTTGTTTGCCACAGATCCTCTAGCTTACTCCCCAGAAAATATGCATGTGTAGAGCTGGTGTCTCCATGTGGAACTAATTAGTGTTTCCAAGCACAAAATTAAATGTTCCCTGACAACAAAAACTTTCAAAACAATAAACTCCTTCGATAATATCCAGAACCACAAACACAGAGGCTTTCTCAGTATTTGGGATTGAGTTAGCCAAAACACAACCGGATATTTCTGGTTTCCTCCAGTAATATCCAGAGAAAGGGGTGTGGAATTTATATGCAATGGACCGAGAAAATCACAGTAAAAATGGTTTTGGAGAAAAGCAAAGTTTTTTTGTTAGACATGTGCATAAAATGTCATCTATACAAACAGAAATATCATGTTTGTTTACCACAGTTCCTCTAGCTTTCTCCCTAGAAAATACCAATGTGTAAAGCCGGTGTCTCCATATGGAACGAATTAGTGTTTCCAAGCACAAAATTAAATGGTACCTGATAAAAAACATTCAAAACAATGATGTCCGTCAATAATATCCGGAAACACAAACACAGAGTCTGTAGCAATATCTGAGATTGAGTTAGCCCAAATATAACCGGATATTTCTGGTTTCATCCAGTCATATCCGGACAAAGTGGTGTGGAATTCGTATGTAATGGACCCAGGAAAATACAATAAAAATGCTTTTGGAGAAAAGTGAAGTCTTTAGGTTAGGCAAGTGCATAAAATGTCATCTATACAAACAGAAATATCATGTTTGTTTGCCGCAGTTCCTCTAGCTTTCTCCCTAGAAAATACGAATTTTTAGAGCTGGTATCTCAATGTGGAACCAATTAGTGTTTCCAAGAACAAAATTAAATCTTCACTGATAAAATACTTTCAAAATAATAAAGTCAATCAATAATATCCAGAAAACACAAACACAGAGGCTGTAGCAATATCTGGGACTGAGTTAGCCAAAACACAAGCGGATATTTCTGGTTTCATCCCGTCATATGCCGACAAAGTTTTGTGGCATTCATATGCAATGGACTGAGAAAATCCCAGTAAAAATGGTTTTGGAGAAAATCGACATCGTTTCGTAAGGCAAGTGCATGAAATGTCATGTATACAAACTGAAATATCATGTTTGTTTGCCACAGATCCTCTAGCTTACTCCCCAGAAAATATGCATGTGTAGAGCTGGTGTCTCCATGTGGAACCAATTAGTGTTTCCAAGCACAAAATTAAATGTTCCCTGATAAAAAGCATTCAAAACAATAAAGTCCATCGATAATATCCGGAAAAAACAAACACAGAGGCTGTAGCAATATCTTGGATTGAGTTAGCCAAAACACAAGCGCATATTTCTGGTTACATCCAGTCATATCTGGAAAAGTCCTGTGGAATTAGTATGCAATGGACTGAGAAAATCAAAGTAAAAAATTTTTGGAGTAAAGCAAAATCTTTTCGTTAAGCAAGTGCATAAAATGTCATGTATACAAACAGAAATACCATGTTTGTTTGCCGCAGTTCCTCTAGCTTTCTACCTAGAAAATACGAATGTGTGGAGCTGGTGTCTCCATGTGGAACCAGTTAGTGTTTCCAAGCACAAAATTAAATGTTCCCTGATAAAATACATTCAAAACAATAAAGTCAATCAATAATATCCAGAAAACACAAACATAGAGGCAGTCGCAAAATCTGGGACTGAGTTATCCAAAACACAACCGGATATTTCTGGTTTCATCCAGTCATATCCGGAGAAAGGTGTATGGAATTTGTATGAAATGCACTGAGAAAATCACAAAAAATTGGTTTTGGAGAAAAGAGATGTCTTTTCTTAGGCAACTGCATAAAATGTCATCTCTACAAACCAAAATATCATGTTTGTTTGCCGCAGTTCATCTAGCTTTCTCCCTAGAAATTACGGATGTGTAGAGCTGGTGTATTCATGGGGAACAAATTACTGTTTCCAACACAAAATTAAATGTTTTCTGATAAAAAAACATTCAAAACAATAAAGTCTGTCGATAATATTCGGAAAACACATACACAGAGGCTGTAGCAATATCTGGAATTGAGTTAGCCAAAACACAACCGGATATTTCTGGTTTCATTCAGTCATATCCGTACAAAGTGGTGTGGGATTCCTATGCAATGTTCCCAAAAAATCACAGTAAAAATGGTTTTGGAGAAAAGCAAAGTCTTTTCGTTAGGTAAGTGCATAAAATGTCATCTATACAAACAGAAATATCATGTTTGTTTGCCGCAGTTCCTCTAGCTTTCACCCTAGAAAATACGAATGTGTAGAGCTCGTGTCTCCATGAGGAACCAATTAGTGTTTCCAAGCACAAAATTAAATATTCCCTGATAAAAAATATTCAAAACAATAAAGTCCTTCGATAATATCCAGAAAACACAAACACAGAGGCTGTAGCAATATCTGGGACTGAGTTAGCCAAAAAAACCTGATATTTCTGGTTTCATCCAGTCATATGCCGACAAAGTTTGTGGCATTCGTATGCAATGGACTGAGAAAATCCCAGTAAAAATTGTTTTGGAGAAAATCGATGTCGTTTTGTAAGGCTTGTGCAAAAAAAGTCATCTATACAAACAGAAATATCATGTTTGTTTGCTGCAGATCCTCTAGCTTACTCCCCAGAAAATATGATAGTGTAGAGCCGGTGTCTCCATGTGCAAACAATTAGTGTTTCCAAGCACAAAATTAAATGTTCCCTCATAGAAAACATTCAAAACAATAAAGTCCATCGAAAATATCCAGAAAATACAAACACAGAGGCTGTAGAAATATCTGGAATTGAGTTAGCCAAAATACAACCGGATATTTCTGGTTTCATCAAGTCATATCTGGAAAAAGTCTTTTCGTATACATATGCAACGGACCTAGAAAATCACAGTAAAAATGTTATTGGAGAAAAGCAACGTATTATTGTAAGGGAAGTGCATAAAATGTCATCTATACAAACAGAAATATCATGTTTGTTTGCAGCAGTTCCTCTAGCTTTCTCCCTAGAAAATACCAGTGTGTAGAGCTGGTGTCTCCATGTGCAACCAATTAGTGTTTCCAAGCACAAACTTAAATGTTCCTTGAAAAAAAACATTCAAAACAATAAAGTCCATCGATACTATCCAGAAAACACAAACACAGAGGTTTTCACAATATTTTGGATTGAGTTAGCCAAAACAGAACTGGATATTTCTGGTTTCCTCCAGTCATATCCAGAGAAAGTGGTGTGGAATTTATATGCAATGGACCGAGAAAATCACAGTAAAAATGGTTTTGGACATAAGCAAAGTGTTTTCGTTAGGCAAGTGAATAAAATGTCATCTATACGAACAGAAATACCATGTTTGTTTGCCGCAGTTCCTCTAGCTTTCTCCCTAGATAATACGCATGTATAGAGCTGGTTTCTCCATGTGGAACTAATTAGTGGTTCCAAGCACAAAATTAAATGTTCCCTGATAACAAAAACTTTCAAAAAAATAAACTCCTTCGATAATATCCAGAACCACAAACACAGAGGCTTTCGCAGTATTTGGGATTGAGTTAGCCAAAACACAACCGGATATTTCTGGTTCCCTCCAGTCATATTCAGAGAAAGTGGTGTGGAATTTATATGCAATGGACTGAGAAAATCACAGTAAAAATGGTTTTGGACATAAGCAAAGTGTTTTCGTTAGGCAAGTGAATAAAATGTCATCTATACGAACAGAAATACCATGTTTGTTTGCCACAGTTCCTCTAGCTTTCTCCCTAGATAATACGCATGTATAGAGCTGGTTTCTCCATGTGGAACTAATTAGTGGTTCCAAGCACAAAATTAAATGTTCCCTGATAACAAAAACTTTCAAAAAAATAAACTCCTTCGATAATATCCAGAACCACAAACACAGAGGCTTTCGCAGTATTTGGGATTGAGTTAGCCAAAACACAACCGGATATTTCTGGTTCCCTCCAGTCATATTCAGAGAAAGTGGTGTGGAATTTATATGCAATGGACTGAGAAAATCACAGTAAAAATGGTTTTGGACATAAGCAAAGTTTTTTTTATTAGGCATGTGCATAAAATGTCATCTATACAAACAGAAATATCATGTTTGTTTACCACAGTTCCTCTAGCTTTCTCCCTAGAAAATACCAATGTGTAGAGCCGGTGTCTCCATATGGAACGAATTAGTGTTTCCAAGCACAAAATTAAATGTTACCTGATAAAAAACATTCAAAACAATGATGTCCGTCAATAATATCCGGAAACACAAACACAGAGTCTGTAGCAATATCTGAGATTGAGTTAGCCCAAATATAACCGGATATTTCTGGTTTCATCCAGTCATATCCGGACAAAGTGGTGTGGAATTCGTATGTAATGGACCCAGGAAAATACAATAAAAATGCTTTTGGAGAAAAGTGAAGTCTTTAGGTTAGGCAAGTGCATAAAATGTCATCTATACAAACAGAAATATCATGTTTGTTTGCCGCAGTTCCTCTAGCTTTCTCCCTAGAAAATACGAATTTTTAGAGCTGGTATCTCAATGTGGAACCAATTAGTGTTTCCAAGAACAAAATTAAATCTTCACTGATAAAATACTTTCGAAATAATAAAGTCAATCAATAATATCCAGAAAACACAAACACAGAGGCTGTAGCAATATCTGGGACTGAGTTAGCCAAAACACAAGCGGATATTTCTGGTTTCATCCCGTCATATGCCGACAAAGTTTTGTGGCATTCATATGCAATGGACTGAGAAAATCCCAGTAAAAATGGTTTTGGAGAAAATCGACATCGTTTCGTAAGGCAAGTGCATGAAATGTCATGTATACAAACTGAAATATCATGTTTGTTTGCCACAGATCCTCTAGCTTACTCCCCAGAAAATATGCATGTGTAGAGCTGGTGTCTCCATGTGGAACCAATTAGTGTTTCCAAGCACAAAATTAAATGTTCCCTGATAAAAAGCATTCAAAACAATAAAGTCCATCGATAATATCCGGAAAAAACAAACACAGAGGCTGTAGCAATATCTTGGATTGAGTTAGCCAAAACACAAGCGCATATTTCTGGTTACATCCAGTCATATCTGGAAAAGTCCTGTGGAATTAGTATGCAATGGACTGAGAAAATCAAAGTAAAAAATTTTTGGAGTAAAGCAAAATCTTTTCGTTAAGCAAGTGCATAAAATGTCATGTATACAAACAGAAATACCATGTTTGTTTGCCGCAGTTCCTCTAGCTTTCTACCTAGAAAATACGAATGTGTGGAGCTGGTGTCTCCATGTGGAACCAGTTAGTGTTTCCAAGCACAAAATTAAATGTTCCCTGATAAAATACATTCAAAACAATAAAGTCAATCAATAATATCCAGAAAACACAAACATAGAGGCAGTCGCAAAATCTGGGACTGAGTTATCCAAAACACAACCGGATATTTCTGGTTTCATCCAGTCATATCCGGAGAAAGGTGTATGGAATTTGTATGAAATGCACTGAGAAAATCACAAAAAATTGGTTTTGGAGAAAAGAGATGTCTTTTCTTAGGCAACTGCATAAAATGTCATCTCTACAAACCAAAATATCATGTTTGTTTGCCGCAGTTCATCTAGCTTTCTCCCTAGAAATTACGGATGTGTAGAGCTGGTGTATTCATGGGGAACAAATTACTGTTTCCAACACAAAATTAAATGTTTTCTGATAAAAAAACATTCAAAACAATAAAGTCTGTCGATAATATTCGGAAAACACATACACAGAGGCTGTAGCAATATCTGGAATTGAGTTAGCCAAAACACAACCGGATATTTCTGGTTTCATTCAGTCATATCCGTACAAAGTGGTGTGGGATTCCTATGCAATGGTCCCAAAAAATCACAGTAAAAATGGTTTTGGAGAAAAGCAAAGTCTTTTCGTTAGGTAAGTGCATAAAATGTCATCTATACAAACAGAAATATCATGTTTGTTTGCCGCAGTTCCTCTAGCTTTCACCCTAGAAAATACGAATGTGTAGAGCTCGTGTCTCCATGAGGAACCAATTAGTGTTTCCAAGCACAAAATTAAATATTCCCTGATAAAAAATATTCAAAACAATAAAGTCCTTCGATAATATCCAGAAAACACAAACACAGAGGCTGTAGCAATATCTGGGACTGAGTTAGCCAAAAAAACCTGATATTTCTGGTTTCATCCAGTCATATGCCGACAAAGTTTGTGGCATTCGTATGCAATGGACTGAGAAAATCCCAGTAAAAATTGTTTTGGAGAAAATCGATGTCGTTTTGTAAGGCTTGTGCAAAAAAAGTCATCTATACAAACAGAAATATCATGTTTGTTTGCTGCAGATCCTCTAGCTTACTCCCCAGAAAATATGATAGTGTAGAGCCGGTGTCTCCATGTGCAAACAATTAGTGTTTCCAAGCACAAAATTAAATGTTCCCTCATAGAAAACATTCAAAACAATAAAGTCCATCGAAAATATCCAGAAAATACAAACACAGAGGCTGTAGAAATATCTGGAATTGAGTTAGCCAAAATACAACCGGATATTTCTGGTTTCATCAAGTCATATCTGGAAAAAGTCTTTTCGTATACATATGCAACGGACCTAGAAAATCACAGTAAAAATGTTATTGGAGAAAAGCAACGTATTATTGTAAGGGAAGTGCATAAAATGTCATCTATACAAACAGAAATATCATGTTTGTTTGCAGCAGTTCCTCTAGCTTTCTCCCTAGAAAATACCAGTGTGTAGAGCTGGTGTCTCCATGTGCAACCAATTAGTGTTTCCAAGCACAAACTTAAATGTTCCTTGAAAAAAAACATTCAAAACAATAAAGTCCATCGATACTATCCAGAAAACACAAACACAGAGGTTTTCACAATATTTTGGATTGAGTTAGCCAAAACAGAACTGGATATTTCTGGTTTCCTCCAGTCATATCCAGAGAAAGTGGTGTGGAATTTATATGCAATGGACCGAGAAAATCACAGTAAAAATGGTTTTGGACATAAGCAAAGTGTTTTCGTTAGGCAAGTGAATAAAATGTCATCTATACGAACAGAAATACCATGTTTGTTTGCCGCAGTTCCTCTAGCTTTCTCCCTAGATAATACGCATGTATAGAGCTGGTTTCTCCATGTGGAACTAATTAGTGGTTCCAAGCACAAAATTAAATGTTCCCTGATAACAAAAACTTTCAAAAAAATAAACTCCTTCGATAATATCCAGAACCACAAACACAGAGGCTTTCGCAGTATTTGGGATTGAGTTAGCCAAAACACAACCGGATATTTCTGGTTCCCTCCAGTCATATTCAGAGAAAGTGGTGTGGAATTTATATGCAATGGACCGAGAAAATCACAGTAAAAATGGTTTTGGACATAAGCAAAGTGTTTTCGTTAGGCAAGTGAATAAAATGTCATCTATACGAACAGAAATACCATGTTTGTTTGCCACAGTTCCTCTAGCTTTCTCCCTAGATAATACGCATGTATAGAGCTGGTTTCTCCATGTGGAACTAATTAGTGGTTCCAAGCACAAAATTAAATGTTCCCTGATAACAAAAACTTTCAAAAAAATAAACTCCTTCGATAATATCCAGAACCACAAACACAGAGGCTTTCGCAGTATTTGGGATTGAGTTAGCCAAAACACAACCGGATATTTCTGGTTCCCTCCAGTCATATTCAGAGAAAGTGGTGTGGAATTTATATGCAATGGACTGAGAAAATCACAGTAAAAATGGTTTTGGACATAAGCAAAGTTTTTTTTATTAGGCATGTGCATAAAATGTCATCTATACAAACAGAAATATCATGTTTGTTTACCACAGTTCCTCTAGCTTTCTCCCTAGAAAATACCAATGTGTAGAGCCGGTGTCTCCATATGGAACGAATTAGTGTTTCCAAGCACAAAATTAAATGTTACCTGATAAAAAACATTCAAAACAATGATGTCCGTCAATAATATCCGGAAACACAAACACAGAGTCTGTAGCAATATCTGAGATTGAGTTAGCCCAAATATAACCGGATATTTCTGGTTTCATCCAGTCATATCCGGACAAAGTGGTGTGGAATTCGTATGTAATGGACCCAGGAAAATACAATAAAAATGCTTTTGGAGAAAAGTGAAGTCTTTAGGTTAGGCAAGTGCATAAAATGTCATCTATACAAACAGAAATATCATGTTTGTTTGCCGCAGTTCCTCTAGCTTTCTCCCTAGAAAATATGAATTTTTAGAGCTGGTATCTCAATGTGGAACCAATTAGTGTTTCCAAGAACAAAATTAAATCTTCACTGATAAAATACTTTCGAAATAATAAAGTCAATCAATAATATCCAGAAAACACAAACACAGAGGCTGTAGCAATATCTGGGACTGAGTTAGCCAAAACACAAGTGGATATTTCTGGTTTCATCCCATCATATGCCGACAAAGTTTTGTGGCATTCGTATGCAATGGACTGTGAAAATCAAAGTAAAAATGGTTTTGGAGAAAATCGACATCGTTTCGTAAGGCAAGTGCATGAAATGTCATGTATACAAACAGAAATACCATGTTTGTTTGCCGCAGTTCCTCTAGCTTTCTCCCTAGAAAATACGAATGTGTAGAGCTGGTGTCTCCATGTGGAACCAGTTAGTGTTTCCAAGCACAAAATTAAATGTTCCCTGATAAAATACATTCAAAACAATAAAGTCAATCAATAATATCCAGAAAACAGAAACATAGAGGCTGTCACAAAATCTGGTATTGAGTTATCCAAAACACAACCGGATATTTCTGGTTTCATCCAGTCATATCCGGAGAAAGGTGTATGGAATTTGTATGAAATGCACTGAGAAAATCACAAAAAATTGGTTTTGGAGAAAAGAGATGTCTTTTCTTAGGCAACTGCATAAAATGTCACCTCTACAAACCAAAATATCATGTTTGTTTGCCGCAGTTCATCTAGCTTTCTCCCTAGAAATTACGGATGTGTAGAGCTGGTGTATTCATGGGGAACAAATTACTGTTTCCAACACAAAATTAAATGTTTTCTGATAAAAAACATTCAAAACAATAAAGTCTGTCGATAATATTCGGAAAACACATACACAGAGGCTGTAGCAATATCTGGAATTGAGTTAGCCAAAACACAACCGGATACTTCTGGTTTCATTCAGTCATATCTGGACAAAGTGGTGTGGGATTCCTATGCAATGTTCCCAAAAAATCACAGTAAAAATGGTTTTGGAGAAAAGCAAAGTCTTTTCGTTAGGAAAGTGCATAAAATGTCATCCATATAAACAGAAATATCATGTTTGTTTTCTGCAGTTCCTCTAGCTTTCTCCCTAGAAAATACGAATGTGTAGAGCTGGTGTCTCCATGTGAACCTAATAGTGCTTCCCAGCACAAAATTAAATGTTCCCTGATAAAAAAACATTCAAAATAATAAAGTCCGTCCATAATATCTGAAATATACAAAGATCGAGGCTGTAGCAATGTCTGGATTGAGTTAACCAAAAAACAAACGGATATTTCTTTTATCATCCACTCATATCCGGAGAAAGTTTTGAGGCATTCATAAGCAATGGACCGAGAAAATCACAGTAAAAATCGTTTTGGAAAAAAGCAAAGTCTTTTCGTTAGACAAGGGCATAAAATGTCATCTACACAAACAGAAATATCATGTTTGTATCCTGCAGTTCCTCTAGCTTTCACCTTAGAAAATATGAATGTGTAGAGCTGGTGTCTCCATGTGGAACCAATTAGTGTTTCCAAACAGAAAATTAAATGTTCACTGATAAAATACTTTTGAAATAATAAAGTCAATCAATAATATCCAGAAAACACAAACACAGAGGCTTTCGCAATATCTGGGATTGAGTTAGCCAAAACAAAACCTGATATTTCTGTTTTCCTCCAGTCATATGCGGACAAAGTTTTGTGGCATTCGTATCCAATGGACTGAGAAAATCACAGTAAAAATGGTTTTGGAGAAAATCAACGTCTTTTCATAAGGCAAGTGCATAAAATGTCATCTATACAAACAGACATATCATGTTTGTTTGCCACAGTTCCTCTAGCTTTCTCCCTAGAAAATACGAATGTGTAGAGCTGGTGTCTCCATGTGGAACCAATTAGTGTTTAAAAACACAAAATTATATTTCCTTGAGAAAAAAAATTCAAAACAATAAAGTCCATCGACAATATCCAGAAAACACAAACACAGAGTCTGTCGCAATATTTGGGATTGAGTTAGCCAAAAAACATCCAAATATTTCTGCTTTCCTCTATTCATATTCAGACAAAGTGGTGTGGCATTCGTATGCAATGGACTGAGAAAATCACAATAAAAATTCTTTTGGAGAAAAGCAAAATCTTTTCGTTAGGGAAGTGCATAAAATGTTATGTATACAAAGAGAAATACCATGTTTCTTTGTGCAGTTCCTATAGCTTTCTCCCTAGAAAATACCCATGTATAGAGCTGGTGTCTCCATGTGGAACCAATTAGTGTTCCCGAGCACAAAATTAAATGTTCCCTGACAAAAAAAAATACAAAACAATAAAGTCCGTCAATAATATTGAAAAACTACAAACCCCGACGCTGTAGCAATATCTGGATTGAGTTAGCCAAAACACAACCGGATATTTCTGGTTTTATCCAGTCATATCCAGAAAAAAGTGGTGTGGAATTCGTATGCAATGGACCGAGAAAATCACAGTAAAAATGGTTTTGGAGAAAAGCAAAGTCTTTTCATTAGGCAAGTGCATAAAATGTCATCTATACAAACAGAAAATATTTCTTTTCCGCAGTTCCTCTAGCTTTCTCATTAGAAAATACGAATGTTCACAGCTGGTGTCTCTGTGTGGAACCAATTATTGTTTTCAAGCACAGAACTAAATGTTCCCTGATAAAGAACATTCAACACAATAAAGTCCATCAATAATATCCGGAAAACACAAACACCGTGGCTGTAGCTGTATCTGGGATTGAGTTAGACAAAACACAACCGGATATTTCTGCTTTCCTCAGTCATATCCGGACAAAGTGGTGTGGAATTCGTATGCAATGGACTGAGAATATCACATTAAAAATGGTTTTGAAGAAAAGCAAAGTCTTTTCATTAGACAAGTGTATAAAATGTCATGTATAGAAACAGAAATAACATGTTTCTTTGCCTCAGTTCCTCTAGATTTCTCCCTAGAAAATACGAATGTGTAGAACTGGTGCCTCCATGTGGACAATTAGTGTTTCGAAGCACAAAATTAAATGTTCCCTGATAAAGAACATTCAAATCAATAAAATCCATGAAAAATATCTGGAAAACATAAACTCAGATGATGTCGCAATATATGGGATTGAGTTAGCCAAAACACAACCGGATATTTCTGGTTTCATCCAGTGATATCTGGAGAGTTGTTTGGAGTTCGTATGCAACGGATGAGAAAATAACAGTAAAAATGACTTTGGAGACAAACAAAGTGTTTTAGTTAGTCAATTGCATAAAATGTCATGTATACAAACAGAAATATAATTTTTGTTTGCCATAGTTCCTCTAGCTTTCTCCCTAGAAAATAGGAACGTGAAGAGCTGGTGTCTCCATGTGGAACCAATTAGTGTTTCCAAGCACAAAATTAAATGTTCCCAGATACAAAACATTCAAAACAATAAGGTCCATCCATAATATCCGAAAAACACAAACACCGAGGCTGTAGCAATATCTGGATTGAGTTAGGCAAAACACATCCGTTTATTTCTGGTTTCATCCACTCATAACTGGACACAGTGGTGTGGCATTCGTATGCAATGGACCGAGAAAATCACACTAAAAATGGTTTTGGAGAGGAGCAAAGTCTTTTCATTAGGCAAGTGCATAAAATGTCATCTATACAAACAGAAATGGCATGTTTGTTTGCAGCAGTTCCTCTAGGTTTCTCCCTAGAATAACGAATGTGTAGAGCTGGTGTTTCCATGTGGAACCAATTAGTGTTTCCAATCAGAAAATTAAATTTCCGTGATAAAAAACATTCAGAACAATAAAGTCCATCGATAATATCAGGAAAAAACACACACAGAGGCTGCAGCAATATCTGGGATTGAGTTATTAAAAAAAAAAACTGGATATTTCTGCTTTCATCCAGTCATATCCGGACAAAGTGGTGTGTAATTCATATGAAATGGATCGAGAAAATCACAGTAAAAATGGTTTGGAGAAAAGCAAAATCTTTTCGTTAGGCAAGTGCATAAACTGTCATCTATAGAAACAGAAATATAATATGTTTTTACCGCAGTTGCTCTGCTTTCTCCCTAGAAAATATGAATGTGTAGAGCTGGTGTCTCCATATGGAACCAATTAGTGCTCCCAAGCACAAAATTAAATGTTCCCAGATAGAAAACATTCAAAACAATAAAGTCCGTCGATAATATCCAGAAAACCCAAAAACAGATGCTGTCCCAATATCTGGGATTGAGTTAGCCAGAACACAGCTGGATATTTCTGGTTTCATCCAGTCATATACGGACAAAGTTGTGGGGAATTCATATGCAATGGACTGAGAAATGCACAGTAAATATTCTTTTGGAGAATTGCATAATCTTTTTGTTAGGCAACTGTATAAAATGTCATCTATACAACATAAATATCATTATTGTTTACCACGGTACCTCTAGCTTTCTACCTAGAATATACGAATGTGTAGAGCTGGTGTCTCCATGTGGAACCAATTAGTGTTTCCAAGCACAAAATTAAATGTTCCCTGATAAAGAACATTTCAAACAATAAAGGACATCGATAAAATCCGGAAAACACAAACACGGAGCTTGTAGCAATATCTGGGATTGAGTTAGACAAAACACAACTGGATATTTCTGGTTTTAACTAGTCATATCCGGACAAAATGGTGTGGCATTCGTATGCAATGGACCGAGAAAATCACAGTAAAAATGGTTTTGGAGAAAAGTAAAGTCTTTTCGTTACGGAAGTGCATAAAATGTCATGTAACAAACAGAAATACCATGTTTGTTTGCCACATTTCCTCTAGCTTTCTCCCTAGAAAATACGAATGTGTAGAGCTGGTGTCTCCATGTGGAACCAATTAGTGTTCCCAAGCACAAAATTAAATGTTCCCTGACAAACAACTTTCAAAACAATAAAGTCCATCGATAATATCCAGAAAACACAAACAGATATGCTTTCGCAATATTTTGGATTGAGTTAGCCAAAAAACAACCAGATATTTCTGGTTGCATCCAGTTCCGATATTCTCTCTTCTGCTTCACCCATTCTGTTTTTAAGGCTTTCTAATGTGTTTGTCATTTGATCTATTGAGTTCTTCATTTCATTATGGTTTCTTGTCACTATCACAGTTTCATGTTCTACTAGTTGTTTCATTTCATTTTGATTCCTCCTTAATATTTCATTTTCACGAGAGAGATTTTCTATCTTGTCCATTAAGGATTTCTGTAGTTCAAGAATTTGTTTTTGAGAACTTCTTAATGTTCTTATCAGTTTTTTGAGATCCGCTTCTTGCATTTCCTCTATCTTTTCATCTTCATAATCTTGGATTGGGGTGTCTTGCTCCTTTGGGGGCATCATAGTGTCTTCCTTGCTCTTGTTACCTCGGCTTCTACGTTTGTTGTTTGGCATGTTGGAGATAATTTATGTTTTTTTTTTTTTGCTGTGGTGATTTTTTCTCGATATACTATGCCTCTAAGTGGGCTGTGTGCTTTGATGGATCCTTAGAGGCTGTGATGGGTGTGGCCAGAGAGCTCTGCTTGATTCTTCAGGTTTAAGGCTGTGAAAAAGTGACTCACCTTGCTCCTTGCTGGATCTCTCTCTCTCTCTCTCTTTTTTTTGACTCAGTTGGGAATTAATTCCAAATGGCTGAGTGGAATTGAGGGCAGTTGAAATCTGGCCCCTGTGAGTATTCATTTGAACTACCCCTGGGACCACACATAGAGTTTATGCAGCCTTCAATGTGTTCCCAAGTTTCACCTTAGCCCCAAAGTTACTGTGTTTGTGTACTCATTGCTGCTTTACATATGTAAAATTGTGCCTGCTCTTTGTTTTGCTTAAGTGGAGGGAGGGGCCTCTGCCTTTCCCCACTAATGTCTCATGTTCCTGGGGCTTTTGTCTTACCTCCCCTTGGTTCCCACGCTGGGGAGTTTCTGAGGCTCGTCTCCCAAGGTTGGATTTCCACGCGGTGGGCTCCTTGTAGGACCTCTGTGTCACATCCACTAGATCCAGAAGCGTTTCCTCTGCAGTTTTTTTCTTTAATCTTTTCCTGAGTCTCCCGTTGGTTGCCACGCTGGGGAGATTCTGAGGCTGGTCTCCCGCGGTTGGGTTTCCATGCAGTGGGCTGCCTGTAGGTCCTCCGTGTCACATCCACTAGATCCGGAAGCGTTTCCTCTGCAGTTTTTTTCTTGAATCTTTTACTGAGGCTACAGTAATTCCACTTTTATGAAACTTTATTTTCCCAAACTACGGCGCACGTCCTCACTATCCGCCATCTTGGATCCGCGCCCCCTGATAAAAAACTTTCAAAAAAATAAAGTCCGTCGATAATATCCAGAAAAAACAAACACACAGGCTGTAGCAATATCTGGGACGGAGTTAGCCAAAACACAACCGGATATTTCTGGTTTCATCCAGTCATATCCGGAAAAAGCGGTGTGGAATTCGTATACAATGGATTCAGAAAATCAGAGTAAAAAGGTTATGGAGAATAGCAAAGACTTTTCGTTAGGCAAGTGCATTAAATGTCATGTATACAAACAGAAATATCATGTTGGTTTGCCGCAGTTCCTCTAGCTTTCTCCCTAGAAAATACGATGTGTAAAGCAGGTGTCTCCATGTGGAACCAACTAGCGTTTCCAGGCACAAAATTCAATGTTCCCTGATAAAAAAAAAAAAAACATTCAAAACAATAAAGTCCGTAGATAATATCCAGAAAACACAAACACAGAGCCTGTGGCAATATCTGGCATTGAGTTAACCAAAACAAAACCGGATATTTCTGGTTTCATCCAGTCATATCCGGACAAAGTGGAGTGCAATTCGTATGCAATGGAATGAGAAAATCACAGTAAAAATGGTTTTGGAGAAAAGCAAAGTCTTTTCGTTAGGCAAGTGCATAACATGTCATCTATACAAACAGAAATGTCATGTTTGTTTGCCGCAGTTCCTCTAGCTTTCTCCTTAGAAAATACGAATGTGTAGAGCTGGTGTCTCCATGTGCAACCAATTAGTGTTTCCAAGCGCAAAATTAAATGTTCCCTGATAAAAAACATTCAAAACAATAAAGTCTGTCAATAATATCCGGAAAGCACAAACACAGAGGCTGTAGCAATATCTGGGATTGAGATAGGCAAAACACAACCGGATATTTCTGGTTTCATCCAGTCATATCCGGACAAAGTGGTGTGGAATTCATATGCAATGGACATAGACAATCACAGTAAAAATGGTTCTGGAGATAAGTGAAGTATTTCGTTATGGAAGTGCATAAAATGTCCTCTATACAAATAGAAATATCATTTTTCTTTGCCGCAGCTCCTCTAGCTTTCTCCCTACAAAATACGAATGTGTAGAGCTGGTGTCTCCATGTGCAACCAATTAGTGTTTCCAAGCACCAAATTAAATGTTCCATGATAAAAAAATTTCAAAACAATAAAGTCCATCGATAATATCCAGAAAACAAAAACACAGAGGCTTTCACAATATCTGGGATTGAGTTAGCCAAAATACAACCGGATATCTCTGGTTTCACCCAGTCATATCCGGACAAAGTCGTGTGGAATTCCTATGCAATGGACTGAGAAAATCACAGTAAAAATTCTTTGGGAGTAAAGCAAAGATTTTTCATTAGGCAAGTGCATATAATGTCATGTAAACAAAGGGAAATATCATGTTTGTTTGCCGCAGTTCCTCTAGCTATCTCCCTAGAAAATCAGGATGTTTAGAGCTGGTGACTCCATGTGGAACCAATTAGTGTTTCCAAGCACAAAATTAAATGTTCCCTGATAAAATACATTCAAAACAATAATTTCCATCGATAATATCCGGAAAGCACAAACACAGAGGATGTAGCAATATCTGGGATTGAGTTAGCCAAAACACAACCGGATATTTCTCGTTCCATCCAGTCATATCCGTACTAAGTGGTATTCCATTCGTATGTAATGGATGGAGAAAATCACAGTAAAAATGGTATTGGAGAAAAGCAACGTCTTTAGTAAAGCAAGTGCATAAATTTTCTTCTACAGAAACAGAAATATCTTGTATGTTTCCCACAGTTCCTCTGACTTTCTCCCTATAAAATATGAATATGAAGAGCCGGTGTCTCCAAGTGGAACCAAAATGTGATTCCAAGCACAAAATTAAATGTTGCCTGAAAAAAACATTCAAACAATAAGGTCTGTCGATAATATCTGGAAATCACAGAAACAGAGGCTGTAGCTTTATCTGGGATTGAGTTAGCCAAAACAAAACTGGATATTTCTGGTTTCATCCAGGCATATTTGGACTAAGTCATGTGGAATTCGTATGCAATGGACTGAGAAAATCAGAGTAAAAATTCTTTTGGAGTAAGCAAAATCTTTTCGTTAGGTGAGTGCATAAAATGTCATGTATACGGCGGGAAATATCATGTGTGTTTGCTGCAGTTCCGCTTGCTTTCTCCCTAGGAAATATGAATGTGTAGAGCTGGTGTCTCCATTTGGAACCAATTACTGTTTCCAAGCACAAAATTAAATGCTCCCTGATAAAAAACATTCAAAACAATAAATCTGTCGATAATATCCGGAAAGCACAAACACAGATGCTGTCGCAATATCTGGGATTGAGTTAGCAAAAACACAACCGGATATTTCTGGTTTCATCCAGTCATATCCGGACAAAGTGGTGTGGAATTCGTATGTAATGGACAGAGAAAATAACCCAAAATTGTTTTGGAGAAAAGTGAAGTCTTTTCGTTAGGCAAGTGCATAAAATATCATCTCTAAAAAAAGAAATATTATGTTTGTTAGCCACAGTTCCTCTAGCTTTCCCCTAGAAAATACAGATTTGTAGAGCTGGTGTCTTCATGTGGAACAAATTAGTGTTTCCAAGCACAAAGTTAAATGTTCCCTGATAAAAAACATTCAAAACAATAAAGTCCATCGATAACTTCCAGAAAACACAAACACAGAGGCTGTAGCAGTATCTGGGATTGTGTAAGCCAAAACACAACCGGATATCTCCGGTGTCATCCAGTCATATCCGGACAAAGTCTTGTGGCATTCGTATGCAATGGACTGAGAAAATCACAGTAAAAATGTTTTTGGAGAAAAGTGAAGTCTTATCGTTAGGCATGTGCATAAAATGTCATCTACACAAACAGAAATACCATGTTTGTTTGCCGCAGTTCCGCTACGTTTCTCCCTAGAAAATAGGAATGTGTAGAGCTGGTGTCTCCAAGTGGAACCAAATTGTGCTTCGAAGCACAAAATTAAATGTTCCCTGATAAAAACATTCAAAACAATAAAGTCTGTCAATAATATCCGGAAAACAAACAAAGAGACTGTAGCAGTATGTGGGATTGAGTTGGCAAAAACTTAACATGATATTTCTGGTTTCATCCAGTCATATCCGGAAAAAGTGATGTGGCATTCGTATGCAATGGACCGAGAAAAGCGCAGTAAAAATTGTTTCGGGGAAAACGAAAGACTTTTATTTAGGCAAGTGCATAAAATGTCATGTATACAAACAGATATATCATGTATGTTTGCCACCATTCCTCTAGCTTTCTCCCTAGAAAATATGAATGTGTAAAGCTGGTATCTCCAAGTGGAACCAAATTGTGATTCCAAGCACAAAATTAAATGTTCCCTGAAAAAAACTTTCAAAACAATAAACTCCGTTGATAATATCAGGAAAAAACAAAGAGAGAGGCTTTCGCAGTGTTTGGGTTTGAGTTAGCCAAAACACAACTGGATATTTCTGGTATCCTGTTATCTCCGAATAAACTGGTCTGGCATTCATATGCAACGGACCGAGAAAATCACAGTAAAAATTCTTTTGGAGAAAAGCAAAATCTTTTCATTAGGAAAGTGCATAAAATGTCATCTATAGAAACAGAAATATCATGTTTGTTTTCCATATTTCCTCTAGTTTTCTCCCTAGAAAATATGAATGTGTAGAGCTGGTGTCTCCATGTGGAAGCAATAGTGTTTCCAAGCAAAAAATTAAATGTTCCCCAATAAAAAACATTCAAAACAATAAAGTCCATCGAT
The DNA here is from genome assembly GCF_033115175.1 of Lepus europaeus. Lineage (NCBI taxonomy): Eukaryota > Metazoa > Chordata > Mammalia > Lagomorpha > Leporidae > Lepus > Lepus europaeus. The sequence goes on from NW_026909042.1 coordinate 252,338, forward strand.
AATATCCAGAAAGCACAAACACAGAGCCTCTCACAATATTTTGGATTGAGTTATCCAAAACACAACTGGATATTTGTGTTTTCTTCCAGTCATATCCGGACAAAGTGGTGTGGAATACGTATGCAATGGACCGAGAAAAGCACAGTAAAATGGTTTTGGAGAAAAGCAAAGTTTTTTCCTTAGGCACTTGCATAAAATGTCATCTATACAAACAAAATATCACGTTTGTTTGCAGCAGTTCCTCTAGCTTTCTCCCTAGAAAATAAGAATTTGTAGAGCTGGTGTCCCCATGTGGAACCAATTAGTGTATCTAAGCTCAAGATTAAATGTTCCCCAATAAAAAACATTGAAAACAATAAGGTTCGTGGATAATATCAGGAATACACAAACACAGAGGCTGTAGCAATATCTGGGATTGAGTTAGCCAAAACACAACCGGATATTTCCGGTTTCATCCAGTCATATCCGGACTAACTGGTGTGGAATTCATATGCAATGGACCAAGACAATCACAGTAAAAATGGTTTTGGAGAAAAGCAAAGTCTTTTCATTAGGCAAGTGCATAAAATGTCATCTATACAAATAGAAATAACATGTTTGTTTGCCACAGTTCCTCTAGCTTTCTCCCTAGAAAATAAGAATTTGTAGAGCTGGTGTCCCAATGTGGAACCAATTAGTGTTTCCAAACACAAAATTAAATGTTCCCTGATAAAAATATTCAAAACAATCAAGTCCATCGATAATATCCAGAAAACACAAACACAGACACTTTCACAATATTTCACATTCAGTTAGCCAAACACAACTGGATATTTTTGGTTTCATCCAGCCATATCCGGAAAAAGTCATTTGGAATTCGTGTGTAATGGACCAAGAAAATCAGAGTAAAAATGGTTTTGGAGAAAAGCAAAGTCTTTTCGTTAGGCAAGTGCATAAAATGTCATGTATACAAACAGAAATATCATGTTTGTTTGTCGCAGTTCCTCTATCTTTCTCCCTAGAAAATACGAATGTTTAGAGCTGTTGTTCCCATGTGGAATCAATTAGTGTTTCAACGGTACAAAATTAAATGTTCCCTGATAAAAACATTCAAAACCATAAAGTCCATCGATAATATCCAGAAAACACAAACACAGAGACTTTCATAATATTTCGGATTGAGTTAGCCAAAACATAACCGGGTATTTCTGTTTTCATCCAGTCATAAAAGGACAAAGTGGTGTGGAATTCATATGAAATAGACCGAGAAAATGACAGTAAAAATTCTTTTGGAGAAAAGCAAAGTCTTTTCATTAGGCAAGTGCATTAAAAGTCATCTATACAAACAGAAATATCATGTTTGTTTGCCGCAGTTCCTCTAGCTTTCTCCCTAGGAAATACGAATGTGTAGAGCTGGTGTCCCCATGATGAACAAATCAGTGTTTCTACGGTACAAAATTAAATATTCACTGATAAAAACATTCAAAAAGATAAAGATAATCGATAATATCCAGAAAACACAAACACAGAAACTTTCAGTATATTTCGCATTGACTTAGCCAAAATACAACCGGATATTTCTGGTTTCATCCAGTCATATCTGGAAAAAGTCGTTTGGAATTAGTATGCAATGGACCGAAAACATCAGATTAAAAATGGTTTTGGAGAAAAGCAAAGTCTTTTCGTTATGTACGTGCATAAAATGTCATCGATACAAACAGAAGTATCATGTTTGTTTGCCGCAGTTCCTCTAGCTTTCTCCCTGGAAAATAAGAGTGTGTAGAGCTGGTGTCTCCAAGTGGAACCAATTAGTGTTTCTAAGCTCAAAATTGAATGTTCTCCCATAAAAAACATTCAAAACAATCATGTCCGTTGATAATATCCGGAAAACACAAACACAGAGGCTGTAGCAATATCTGGGATTTAGTTAGCCAAAAAAAAAAAACCGGATATTTCCGGTTTAATCCAATCATATCCGAACAAACTGGTATGGAATTCGTATGCAATGGACCAAGAAAATCACAGTAAAAATAGTTTTGGAGAAAACAAAAGTCTTTTCGTTAGGCAAGTGCATAAAAGGTCATCTATACAAACAGAAATATCATGTTTCTTTGCAGCAGTTCCTCTAGCTTTCTCCCTAGAAAATACCAATGTGTAGAGCTGGTGTCTCCATGAGGAACCAATTAGTGTTTCAACGGTACAATATTAAATGATCCCTGATAAAAACATTCGAAACTATAAAGACCACCGATAATATCCACAAAACACAAACACAGAGGCTTTCAAACAATTTCGGATTGAGTTAGCCAAAACACAACCGGATATTTCTGGTTTCATCCATCGTATTCAAAGACATGTGGAATTCACAAGCAATGGAATTAGAAAATCACAGTAAAAATCATTTTGCAGAAAAGCAGTCTTTTCGTAAGGCAAGTGCATAAAATGTCATGTATACAAACAGAAATATCATGTTTGTTTGCCACAGATCCTCTAGCCTTCGCCATCGAAAATACAAACGTGTAGAGCTGGTGTCCCCTTGATGAACCAATTAGTGTTTCAACGGTACAAAATTAAATGTTCCCTGATAAAAACTTTCAAAACCATAAAGTCCATCGATAATTTCAAGAAAACACAAACACAGACACTTTCACAATATTTCGCATTGAGTTAGCCAAAACACAGCTGGATATTTCTGGTTTGATCCAGCCATATCCGGAAAAAGTCGTTTGGAATTTGTATGCATTGGACCGAGAAAATCACAGTAAAAATGGTTTGGGAGAAAAACAAAGTCTTTTCGTTAGGCAAGTGCATAAAATGTCATCGATACAAACAGAAATATCACGCTTGTTTGCCGCCGTTCCTCTAGCTTTCTCCCTAGAAAATACCAATGTGTAGAGCTGGTGTCCCCATGATGAACAAATCAGTGTTTCCCAGCACAAAATTAAATGTTCCCTGAAAAAAACATTCAAAACAATAAAGTCCGTTGATAATATCCAGAAAACAGAAACACAGAGGCTGTAGCAATATCTGGGATTTAGTTAGCCAAAACAAAACTGGATATTTCCGGTTTCATCCATTCATATCCAGAAAAAGTCGTTTGTATTTCGTATGCAATGGACCGAGAAAATCACAGTAAAAATGGTTTTGGAGAAAAGCAAAGTCTTTTCATTAGGCAAATGCATAAAACGTCATCTATACAAACAGAAATATCATGTTTGTTTGCTGCAGTTCCTCTGGCATTCTTCCTAGAAATTACGAATGTGTAGAGCTGGTGTCCCAATCATGAACCAATTAGTGTTTCAACGGTACAAAAATAAATGTTCCCTGATAAATATATTCGAAACTATAAAGGCCACCGATAATATCCACAAAACACAAACACAGAGGCTTTCAAATAATTTCGGATTGAGTTAGCCAAAACACAACTGGATATTTCTGGTTTCATCCAGTCGTATCCAGAGAAAGTCGTGTGGAATTCGCATGCAATGGAACGAGAAAATTACAGTAAAAATCGTTTTGCAGAAAAGCAAAGTCTTTTCGTAAGGCAAGTGCATATAATGTCATCGATACAAACAGAAATATCATGTTTGTTTGCCTCAGATCCTCTAGCTTTCTCCATCGAAAATACAAACGTGCAGAGCTGGTGTCCCCATGATGAACCAATTAGTGTTTCAAGGTACAAAATTAAATGTTCCCTGATAAAAACTTTCAAAACCATAAAGTCCATCGATAATATCCAGAAAACACAAACACAGAAACTTTCACAATATTTCGCATTGAGTTAGCCAAAACACAACTGGATATTTCTGGTTGGATCCAGCCATATCTGGAAAAACTTGTTTGGAATTTGTATGCAATGGACCGAGAAAATCACAGTAAAAATGGTTTGGGAGAAAAACAAAGTCTTTTCGTTAGGCAAGTGCATAAAATGTCATCGATACAAACAGAAATATCATGCTTGTTTGCCGGAGTTCCTCTAGCTTTCTCTCTAGAAAATACGAATATGTAGAGCTGGTGTCCCCATGATGAACCAATCAGTGTTTCCTAGCACAAAATTAAATGTTCCCTAATAAAAAACATTCAAAACAATAAAGTCCGTTGATAACATCCAGAAAACACAAACACAGAGGCTGTAGCAATATCTGGGATTGAGTTAGCCAAAACAAAACCGGATTTTTCTGGTTTCATCCAGTCATATCCGGACAAACTGGTGTGGAATTCCTATGCAATGGTTCCAAAAAATCACAGTAAAAATGGTTTTGTGGAAAAGCAAAGACTTTTCATTTGGCAAGTGCATAAAATGTCATCTATACAAACAGTAATATCATGTTGGTTTGCCGCAGTTCCTCTGGCATTCTTCCTAGAAAATACGAATGTGTAGAGCTGGTGTCCCCATGATGAACCAATTAGTGCTTCTGTGGTACAAAATTAAATGTTCCCTGATAAAAAACATTCAAAACAAAAGTCCGTTGATATTATCCGGAAAACACAAACACAGAGGCTGTAGCAATATCTGGAATTGAGTTATACGAAACAAAACCGGATATTTCCGGTTTCATCCAGTCACATCTGGACAAACTGTTGTGGAATTTATATGAAATGGACCGAGAAAATCAGAGTAAAAATCATTTTACAGAAAAGCAAACTCTTTTCGTTAGGCAAGTGCATAAAATGTCAACGATACAAACAGAAATATCATGTTTGTTTGCCGCAGTTCCTCTAGCTTTCTCCCTAGAAAATACGAATGTGTAGAGCTGGTGTCCCAATGATGTACCAATTAGTAATTCCAGGGTTCAAAATTAAATGTTTCCTGATAAAATCATTGAACACAGTCAACTCCGTCGATAATATCCAGAAAAACAAACATAGAGTCTTTCACAATATTTCGGATTGAGTTGGCCAAAACACAACCAGCTATTTCTGGTTTCATCCAGTCATATCCAGAAAAAGTCGTTTGGAATTCGTTTGCAATGGAATGAGAAAATCAGAGTAAAAATGGTTTTCGAGATAAGCAAAGTCTTTTTGTTAGGCACTTGCATAAAATGCAATCGATACAAACAGACATATCATGTTTCTATACGGCAGTTCCTCTAGCGTTCACACTAGAAAATACGAATGTGTAGAGCTGGTGTCCCCATGATGAACCAATTAGTGTTTAAAGGGTTCAATTTAAATGTTCCCTGATAAAATCATTCAACACAATAAAGTCCTTCGATAATATCCAGAAAACACAAACACAGAGGCTTTCACAATATTTCAGATAGAGTTAACCAAAACACAAACGGATATTTCCAGTTTCATCCAGTCATATCCGGACAAAGTGGTGTGCAATTCACATACAATGGACAGACAAAATCACAGTAAAAATGGTTTTGGAGAAAAGCAGTCTTTTTGTTAGGCAAGTGCATAAAATACCATCTATACAAACAGAAATATCATGTTTGTTTGCCGCAATTCCTCTAGCTTTCTCGCTAGAAATTACGAATGTGTAGAGCTGGTGTCTTCATGTGGAACCAGTGAGTGTTTTGGAGTACAAATTTAAATGTTCCCAGATTAAAAAAAAAAAAAAAAACTTTCAAAACAATAAAATCCATTGATAATATCCAGAAAACACAAACACAGGGGCTGTGGCAAAATGTGGGATTAAGTTAGCCAAAACACAAGCAGATATTTCCGGATTCATCCAGTCATATCCGGACAAAGTGGTGTGGAATTCGTATGCAATGGACCGAGAAAATCACAGTAAAAATCGTTTTGGAGAAAAGCAAAGTCTTTTCGTTAGGCAAGTGCATAAAATTCCATCTATACAAACAGAAATATCATGATTGTTTGCCGCAGTTCCTTTAGATTTCTCCCCAGAAAATACGAATGTGTAGAGCTGGGGTCTCCATGAGGAACCAATTAGAGTTTCCCATTAGAAAATTAAATGTTCTCTGATAAAAAAAAACTTTCAAAACAATAAAGTCCTTTGATAATAACCAGAAAACACAAACACAGGGTCTGTGGCAATATCTGGGAATGAGTTAGAAAAAACAAAACTGGATATAACTGGTTTCATCCAGTCATATCCGGACAAAGTGGTGTGCAATTCGCATACAATGGACTGAGAAAATCACAGTAAAAATGGTTTTTGAGAAAAGCAAAGTCTTTTCCTTAGGCAAGTGCATAAAATGTTATGTAGCTAACAGAAATATCATGTGTGCTTGCCGAGGTTCCTCTAGCTTTCTCCTAGTAAATATGAGTGTAGAGACGGTGTCTCCATGTGGAACCAATTAGAGTTTCCCAGTACAAAATGAAATGTTCCCTGATAAAAAAAAAAAACCTTCAAAACAATAAAGTCCTTCGATAATATCCAGAAAACACAAACACAGAGGCTGTCTCAATATCTGGGATTCAGTTAGCCAAAACACAAGCGGATATTTCCGGTTTCATTCAGTCATATCTGGACAAAGTGGTGTGCAATTCGTATGCAATGGACTGAGAAAATTGCAGTGAAAATGGTTTTGGAGAAAACCAAAGTGTTTTCATTAGGCAAGTCCATAAAATGCCATCTTACAAACCAAAATATCATGATTGTTTCCACAGTTCCTTTAGATTTCTCCCCAGAAAATACAAAAGTGTAGAGCTGGTTTCTCCATGTGGAACCACTGAGTGTTTCCCAGTACAATATTAAATGTTCCCAGA